>NW_022103899.1:17977406-17996363 GCF_000313985.2 Echinops telfairi
AAAACAATAATAATTTATGAATTATGAAGGGTTCATGAGGGAGGGAGGGGGGAGTGGGGAGGGAGGGGGTTTTTGAGCAGCTGATATTATGGGCTAAAGTAGAAGGCAAATGTTTTGAGAATGATGAGGGCAACAAATGTACACATGTGCTGGACACAAAGGATGCATGCATGGATTGTGATAAGAATTGTACAAGCCCCCAATAAAATGATTTATAAAAAAGAGAGAGAGAGTTTCTACAATCCAGGAGAGAGATAAATAACACGGTAGGGGACAGAACAGTGGACATTTGTGTTATCAGATTCTGGCAATAGGAGGGTCTTTTCTACGTAGCTTCTGACAGGTTGTGCAGATGGAGAGGATGTGAGTTTTGGGAAAAAATAAATTAAGGGTGACATGAAGGATTTGGGCATGAACAACTGGAAGGAGGTAGGTCAAAATTTGAGAAATCAAAATAACTTCAATGTGCTTAGTGCTGAGTGAATACATAACTACTGATATAAGATTTTTCTTTCAATATTTGAAGATAAGTACTTGTGACCCTGCACATTCATTACATTGCGTACTTCCAGCTGGTCTCCTACCTCCTAGTGGCCACATGCGAAACCAGGCAAACAGGAATACAAAACAAACAGCCAATGGCAAACACTTGACTGCAAAAATCTGACAATTTTAAACCTTTTCTATTCATATTATATTCATCCTAGATAATTTAACTGGATGAATTAAAGATAAAATAAATTATTCAACTGCAAATGATTTGAAAGCAAACAGCACAGTCATTTTATCATTTTTTCCCCTTGGAGCCTTTCATTAAAATTCAGCCATTCTGCAATTAATTGCACTATTTTCTGGCCAATACATTCATTTCCTATCATGTTCAGAGAAAATTACTTGATTTAACAAAAAAATCACACTCTACATGTAGTTTACTGAACATTTCAAGTCTTGACAGGTTAATTCTATGTTTGTGTTATGAAAGGCATTTCTTTTCTTTTTACCTGTCCTATTTCTTTAAGTTAGTTATAACTGAAATTGTAACCCTGACTGTTATATTATCTTAAGACAAGAAAATATGTATGAACATCATGAAGAAATTTAACCTCAGAATTTTTTTATATATTGAAAAATATATTTTTGGACTTGACCATGTGACTTTGTTACCAGAATTCTTTAAATATTCATATATAGTTTAATTGATGTAGCAGTGTTGAACAACACACTCTTTCCATTGTACATAAAAATAACTCAGAGATTTTCATTTCTTTGTCTAAAGTGTTTTCAATGTTCACGAGATACAGAGGTTGATTATATGTATATTTCATGGAGAGTTCCTGAAGTGAGCTTAATTATTTTCTCCCTTTTAGTAATATACCTCACTATGCAATGAATAAAACTACTTACTCAGCATTCCTACAGTAGCGAACCTATGTTTTAGGCAGACATTTTCTAGATACGAGAGGTAAAATGATCACGGCTCTCACTTGGCAGAGAACTTTGAATTGGAAGCCCGGAGCAGCCCAGCGCATGTGCACTCTCTTGGCCAGCTCTCACTACCCTCTCACAGATGTAGTAAGTGGCATGGCGCCATAGCTCTCTCCTCTGGCTCTCCAGTTGCCACAAGACAGGATTCAGACCTGACTTTACAGTCCATCCTTCTTACCTATTTTAACTTTAATCATTCCTCCCAGGCTACCATCATTATGTTGGGTTTGATCATTTGCTCTCATGGATACACAGAACTCTCAGACAATAGTCACAATTAATAGGGGTGACTAGGGAAGTGAATGGGCTACCATGAACCAGGATCAGTAAATTGTAAAGATATTGGCCATTGGTCCACAGCAAAACCTCTCCTCAAGCAGTATCCAAGTCTCTCTTAGGTCTTTTGATTATCAGCCACAGGGTGCCTTGGCTTCTGTCTCTGTGGGCCAGCAAGCCCACCCACCTGTCACAGCCTCTCCATAGTCTCAGGCCACATGAGAAGAAGAGAGCCCGTAGTGCTAGTCCTCCGGGTCTCCATGCCACAGTCTCTGAAGCATCCAGTCTTGGGTGCCGCTGGCACTTCAGAAAGCAATCTTGGATATGCTCTTCCAATGGTCCTCAGATTTAGCTTTGTGTCCAAGACTGGTCTGATATACCCACGGGGCTTAGATGGAAGTGTGTCACTTGTATTTTAAGGTGTTCATATCCCCCCAAAATAATGAAGGATAATGTCTAATAACATAGTCTAGAGATGCTCCGAGGAAAGAAAGGATGTGACTGGGTTCATACCATCAACTGAAGTCAGGACTTAGCACCACCTTAACCCTGTAAGGAAGAGCCCCCTCCCAAGGAGGATCATAGCCACAGGCATGGAGTCCAGAATTATAATACATCACAAAAATATCATGGCTAGAAGGGCCATATTCATTGACTATCTCTCAATAGAAACCAATGTTGTTTTGTGTTTTTGACTCGAGAAGCAGGGGCTAAGAGCGGTTGGGGTTACACAATATTAGAAGCTAAGCACTGGTTTAAAATGAGGGGATAAAAATAGAGAGCTGAAATACCCATTGACAGCTACATGCTTCTTTGTTTAGTTGGCATTCTGAATGCACAGGATGAGGCCTCCACATTCCACATGGCATTCATCTAATACACATAATTCAAAACATACATTCTCCGTTATTCAGAAAATAGATTAAATCCAACCAGTTATTAAATCCTTAATCTGGTTGTTTTTTATGTAAGGGAGTTCATCTTATCTTTTCTAAGCAGGTAGAAATTGCCACACATCTTTAGAAATTCTTTAGAAAATGCAATTTGAATGAGAAATTAGGTAATTAAGGAAGTCACTATTGGCCACTCTAAAACATGACTGCTGTCAGTAGAAGTTAACACAGCATATTTGAGAGGCACCTATGACCTGGGCATAGCAATTCTATTTCTAGAAATACATGCCAAAGAAATAATCTAAGATGAGTACAAAGATTAATCACAAGGGTGAATTCTACAATGTTTTTGATCTACTACAAAATTAGAATGTTTGAAATGTCTATGGCTATAGGGGATACACAGACAAGAAAAGAATACTTAAGGGATCATTAAAAATACTGTTTGAGAAGTATGTTTATTGACAGGAAAAAGAGCATACATAAATATACAAATTATAGAAAAATGCATAAGCTACTCTCCACTTTGGGGTTGTAGAAATATATCTGGGTATATCTGGGGCTGTATTCAAATAAAGTAAGTAAAAGCCATTTTATTTTTGTCAACTTTGTTGTTTCATATCATTTCCTACCGTGAACATATAATGTGATAGTAAAACCAAAATTTATCTTAAGGAAGTTGCCATTTCATGTTTCTTCCTGCTCTGAATGCTGACACTTTTTGCCTTACATCATTTTCACAGGAGGTCCGTGACTTGACAAATTTCTTAGTTCAATTTTTTTTCTTAATTAAGACCACATTTCACTTTCCCTCAAATAAACCTTTGTAATCTATCCTTGAGAATGTACATTATATTCAATTCAAAATAAACTTGTACTTAAGTACTTTCTGATGACATGGAGCTTTTTTCTTTTTAGTGTTTTGGAAAATCCCAAGAAGAAGAATATAAAACTCCAGTTCAAAAACAGAAGAAAAAACAAGAAGTGTGTGATTACACACACACACACACACACACACACACACACACACACACACGTATGCACACACATACACACACAAACAGGATAAATATTTTAATGGTAAAATAGAAAATGAAAGTTTTATAGAAGCAGAAAGGAAGGAATTATTTCATATTCGATTAGAGGCAAGAAAAGCTTAAAGGAGATGACTGTATTTAACCTTGAAATTGAACTTAAAGACAACAGGACTTTTACAGGTGAGACTATCTAGTTGCTGAAGAGTTGCTCACTTTTGGTCGATGGGAATTAGATGAGGAGCACTTTGGAGGAAGTAAACCACCCCAAACAGTCAATGTGACTCAGGCTCCTTTACTTGACCAGTTGCCCCAGTCGGGGTCGATCCATGAGAAGCTCCCAGGTGCACAACAGAAGTGACCTTCACAGGGTTTTAAAATTGGGAGCTTTCCCTGAGGGGTCTCTGAGTTTCCTAACACTGCTAATTTGGGGTCAGTGGTGAAGTACTAAATTATTTGCACCATTCAGTGACCCCTTTGGTCCCTGTATAGAATATGTATTACTGGTATATAGCCAGAAAGGGAGCTGAAATAATCACCAGATGTTCTGAATAAAGTGTTTACACTTTATTCTTTACTTAATGAGGACATATAGAAAACATTTGAATATGGAAACGCCGTTATCTAAGTTAAAATATGAATCATAGTAAAGGTAAACACACGTAGGAGCAACCAAGCCAAATCGAACTCAATGCCCCCGAGTGGATGCCGACTCACAGCTGCCCTCCCAGGCGTCCAAATGCCTGTCTGTCTCCCACCACAGAGACTCAAGCGACGGTTAACACATACACAGACCAACGGAGCCCTAATTCTGAGATCTTCTGCACCCCAGAGTAAAGAATCTTGGCATATTGAGGACTAAAAAAGAAAACATCTTCAGACATGTTTCCCCTGTGCCATCAGTGCCAAATAAACTCTCTACTCTTTTACTTGCTGATGTTTTTTATTCTTGAATCCTCTTAAATGTTTTGCAAGTATTTACATTTTACTATGACTATCAGTGCAAAGGATTATTTTATATACAATCATTTGTAGCAAATGAAAAATGTATAGTTAGGAAAAATAGCTTTTTTTAAGTAAAATTGTTCGACTTAAATGCTATCATAAGTTGGTAAAACTGCCCATCAAAACAAAGAGGATGATATTTTTGTGGCTGTGGAAAATGTGCATACAGTCACAAGAGAGTCACCCTCTCTTTAGAAGATCCCGAGGTCAGTTTTACTTTCTGAACCACAGTCATTTAAGTCACTTCTACACACACCAGTGGGGCTTCATATGCTCCTATGAAATTTGACTGCTGTGAGTCCCAATAAAACTGCGTACCAGTAATATTGGTTAGTCAATGTCTCAAAGGCCACAGGAAAATTAAGAGACATTCTCATTCAACCTGTTTAATTTCTAACTCGCTCTTTAGTAATTCTCCACAAAATATAAACACCCCATGATTTATTTAGAAGAGACTCACTCGTGGCTCTAGATCAATGCTGACTCTCGTGGCCGTCTGTGAGTTTCCAAGACTAACTGTTCATAGGAGGAGAAAGCCCAGTCTTTCTCCTGTGGAGCTGCTGCTGGTTTCAAACGAGGGCCATGCAGATTGTAGCCTAACACTTAACCACTAGGCCACCAGGGTTCCTTATTTAGAAAAGAATTAAAGCGAATAATTACCTTTTTTAATAATTTCATACTATCCAGTTTTTGTGTGAACTAAGTTTACTTTCTTGGTTTTGGCATTTAAGGAAACTAAAGACCTAACTGGTTATCCCCACAAAAACTAAAATGAAACGCTTAGCCATCTTGTCAACTCTGAGTCACGCTAACTCTCTATAGGGTTTCCAAGCTGCATTAACTCTTTACGGGAGCAGAGCCAACCTCTTCTTCCTCCAGCAGAGGGGCTGAAGGTGAACAGGCGGTGCCTGGCAGACAGTTTTAGCAGGGCTCCTCCTCTACTCATCCAATCCATCTCATCAGTCATCTTCACTAGCTCAAACAGGTCAACACTGCCACCGAGTCAGTACTGATTCATAGGGACCCCCTGGGGATTTCTGAGACTGCAACAGTTTATGGGAGTAGAAAGCCCTGTCTTCGTTCCCCCACAGAACGGCTGGTGGTATTGACCTGCTGACCATGCGACTGCAGCCCATCCATAACCACTAGAGTCTATGAAGTCTGATCATCTCCATAGACAGGTGATTAATCTAACCAGCAATGTAAAAATATGGGTAGGAAGTTTTAGGACTTGGACACCCCCTCAATATGCTAAATAACCGGCCTGATTCAATTGATGTATGGATTGTGATAAGAGTTATATGACTGGAAAAAAAAAGTCTTTTTTAAAACTTCAAAAAATCACTGCCATTAAGTCAATTCTAACTCATAGCAACCTTGTAGGGCAGACTAGAATGACCCATGTGGGTTTCAGAGACCATAACTCTTTTTTTTTTTTTAGAGACCATAACTCTTAATGAGAGAAAAAAGCTTCATCTTTTCCCTGAGGATTAACTAGTGGTTTTGAACTGCTGACCTTGCAGTTAGTTGGCCCTAAGCATAACCCACAAATGCCATCAGGGTTTCTTTTTAAGAACTTAAAAAATAAAATAATTATTATTATCCTCACAGTAATTAGCATTTTAGGCCCCACTGACATGTGTTGTTCACATAATATTTTTCTATGAAGATGGGGATTTTATTTAAATGGAAGCATTTTGGTAGTAAAATCAAAAGGTTATTCTGCTATCGCCTAAAAAGAAATTGTGATCCAAGGACTGTAAGGATAGGAGCAGAGTTTAAATTGTGAAATCCTGGTCTGCAGAAGCCTATGGATGACAAGGGAAACGCAAACCACATTCACAGGACCCACACAGAGCACAAGCCCCCGTGTTTGCCCTCTGACCCTAACGGAGGGATGGAAAAGAACCTGGTTACCAGACAGAGACAATTACAGTATATTAAAATAATAAAGCTGACCTGAATGGTCAAAACCTTGTCATTTGGTATCCTTTTGATATACTTTGAGTTTGACTTCGTTTTTAATATTTTGGGTTCTTTTCTCTGCAAACCAGGGCTAATTACTGTTGTATTTTGGTATCATTAGTGGTGTTTGTGACACGTCATCAGTGTTTCTACATTTTCATTATAGGAAACCGAGGTTGGGTAGCTAGACTAGGGCTCTTAAGGGACAAGGCACAGGAGGCGGGTGCTGGGGAACTGAGGTCAAGGAGTTCAAGAAGGAAGAAAATGTTTTGGGAATGATGGTGGTAGCGATTGCACAGCTCTGCTTAATATGACTCCCCGACTGAACAGTATAATGTCTGGATTATGTCCTACTAAAATTGTTTGAAATCAATGCAAATTAAAACAAATTGCATGAAGACATTGAACTATACCTTGTAAATTGAATTTTAAAATTCTTCAGTAATCTTTGCTAATTCATTGCAACAAATTTCTAAGGTCATCTTAAATTGTGGAACATATAAACTAATATCACCTTGAAGAGGTATCAATGAGAGCTCTGTACAATAAGATAATTCATATGAGGGTTCATGTACTGTATTTCTACTTGGGTAACTCAGTTTGTGCTTTTAAGAAATCAATAAAGCCATAGAGTTGATTTGCAAGCAATCCACTGCAGACTAAATCTCTGCAAATCCCTTTTTGCTATATTGACACATTGCTGGTGCGACTTCTTATCAATTCCCATCCCCTCCGGGTGCTTGTCCTTCAGCGCATTGATCCTCAGGGCACTGGTTTCTAACAGTTATACTTGACTGGGCCAGGTCACATTCTTAACCAACAGGAAATGGTTCATTCCTGAAAAACTTCTAAACTTAGTGAAAATTTCCCTAATAATATTATCCCTATTTTGGATGATGAAAAAGGGAAGAAGTCGACAGTTGCACCACCAACTTAGAGGGTCAAATCCACATTGCTTGCTGCAATATCGCATGTGGTGGGAGCATATTAAGAAAGGGACAAATATCTCAATGACTTCTAGGTTTACTGGCTGACAGAAGTGACTAGAAAAAGACACGGAAACAAAATCAGAGTGGGGTGCATGCCTGGGAAGAGGAAGATGATTCACTTGGATTAGGAACTGTTAATGGGTTTTTTGAGATATTCCCAATGGTAGGCCAGGTAGGTAGTAACATCCCTAAATCTAAAGCTCAGGGGATTAGGTCCATTGATATAAATTAGGGAAGCATTTGAATCACAACTAAAGTATTGGGATTAGCTGATATGGCATAGAGCAGCGGTTCTCAACTTGGGGGTCGAACGACCCCTTCACAGTAGCAAAATGACAGTGATGAAGTAGCAACAAAAATAATTTTATGGGTGGGGGTCACCACCACATGAGGAACTGTATGAAAGGTCGCAGCATTAGGAAGGTTGAGAATCACTGGCATAGGGAAAAAAGAGTAGAAAATATAGGAAGATGAAAAGAAAGGAGAGGAGAGAAAAGGAGATGGAAGAATTCTTCTACGAACTGCTGAGGAAGGCAAAAGCCTGGGTTAAAAGAAAGATCGAGCAAACATGGCAAATGTCTGTTAAGAGATCTACACGAGGAGCTAGGCATAGAGAGCTATGAAAATAAAGGAAGAGGATGTGCCCAGGATTCAGAGTAAAGTCTGTTGCACTTATTGATCTGGAGGTGTTGAGTGACTGCTCTATAGAGAAGTGGTGCTATTGCTGTTAGCTGCCCTGCGCACAGCGGAAGGTCCTGCTCCATCCTCACAATTTTCTTCTGTGTTAGAGCCACTTGTGCAGCCATTGTGTGTCAATCCGCCTCACAATGACTGACCCTGTACTTGTCCAAGGATGATGTCTTTCTACAGGGACTGTCCCTCCGGAGAGCAAGAGAAAAGTACATAGGACAAAGTCTTGCCATACTTGCTTCTAAGGAACATTCTGGTTGTAGCTCTTCCAAAATAAGTTTGCTCGTTATTCTGGAAGTTCTCGGTACACTCTGTATTTGCCAACACCGTAATTCAAAGGCATCAACTCTTTCTCTGTCTTCTTTAATCATTGTCCAGTTTTCACATGCATAGCAAAATTAAGCTCTTGTCTTACCCTGCCTAGCCCACCCAAAACACACGGCGCTTAAATATTCACTACATTCCAGCTTTTTATGGACATAGATTTTTTAACATTTGCTACACTGTGTATATTGTTCATTTCTTATTCACTGCTCCTTGTTTTTTTTTTCCCCATATAGTTGAAACAGTTTTTATTTCGATGTTTCATCTGTTTTTTATGCATGTATAAAATAGCATTTTGGAAAATAATCTGATAACTTGAAAATACATATCATATATCTTGAATGTGCTCTTAGTTTCTTAATGTTTCAGGCTTCATAGAAGCATTTGAAATTATTACCATTTTTCAAAGATTTTTTTTTTATTTCAAATGTTTAGGCTTCTACACTACTAAAAACTGGTGCTATCGCCGATTCAGAAATGATTATTTCATTTTATTCTTCTTACTTCTATCAGGGATTGATACAATTGAAAGATTAATACTTGATGCACCTTATGTAGATGAAAAAATCTGCAACTTGATTTTATTAAGGTAAATTGCAATGCTCTAGAAAATAGCAATCTTCATATACTTTACAAATATTTGTTCTCATATGTTAAAACAAAATAGGAAAGCTAATTTACATGCATCAGTATCAGTCATATTATTATAAAAAGTAAATGGACGCACAGACATAGGGAATCTTTTTTTTGGGTAGTTGTTCATTAAATAATTAATTTTTTGATAGAAAGAATAAATAAATATGGCAAGTAACCATGGTAAATCAGTTCCAATCAGCTGTTTAGATTGTTTGGAACATATGTGTTGGTAAATATATTTAGTAGTCTTAAAAGAGTGGAAGAATATGAAAGATAACTTTCAATAAACATTACATCTTATAAGATTGATCTATTTAAAGTTCTCAAATTGTGAATTTAATATAGAGGGTTGCCCCAAAAGCAGAGGGCATGAGTTGTTGCCAAGGAGCACATAGTCTTAACCAGAGGCGTTAGCTTACTGTGTACCTTCCACCTCTGGATGAAGTAAGTCTTATTAACCTCACTATATTGCTGGCTACTGAAGCTCACAGAAGGACACCTAACTGAGAAGTACTAGAACATGGATTTCGATTTGGATCTATCGTACATCAGTTCATGGCTCTATGTTTTAACAACATCTAGACACAAACGGACATGAGCTATGTCTTGAATTTATTATTTTGCATGAGAAAAAATTTAAATCAAGCCTGAAAGGTCTGCTTCCTTGTGCATGTGTGCGTGTTAGGAACTTAACCTTAATTCTGGTAGAGACATTTTTTATTACCAAAATAGAAAACCTTCAAAGCAAATGTCTATCAAACAACTCAGGCTGTAAATAAAATGAAAATAGCTCTCGATCCACAGTAATTTTACTATGTACAAACAGTATTCCGGTAATATTACCTATTTTTGAATATAAGTTTATTTTTTCTATTAATATAATATTTAAATGTGAATTTCATTTGAATGGATTATGAATGTTGTTCAGTTAGTACCTGAGTAAATAAATTCAATAAATACAGTTATTATTACACTTTATTGAAATCATTTTAATTTATGGTAGAAACATAAGAGGAATAATTATATTGTTTCTCTTGTTGATTTTCATAAAACTAAAGATATCAACAAAATGACAACTTTATTTCATTCAATATGCAACCATTTATATCTAAATAAGTATTTTCTGAGAGCTTGTCTGAATCTACATGAGACTGATCTTTTCAAAACATTTTAATTATTAAAAATAAATTAAAATAGTTTAATTGGCATATGATTCACAAACTATACAATTCAACATTTCAATCATATCAAGAACAGTTGTACAGTCACCAGAATAATCCATTGTTGAACATTTTCTCAATTAACTCATCACTATACCCCAACCTCTCCTGCCATACCCTCAATGAACCACATATACCTATCCTGGATTTCTTCTATGGACAAGTATTTTTAATAGAAAATGACAAAACTACTAACAACAATAACAAAGAAAAACAAATAAAAGCCACAAACAAAAAGAGAACAGAAAATATTTTAAATTTTTTTAGAACAAATTTTAGATCAAATGATAAGGTGTTAATTTTAACCTGACTGGGCCTGCAATCATCCACTTTCCAATGCAGTCTGCTGCATGACAGCAAGGGTACTCACAGCCCTGGTCTATGGTCAAAGTCTTAATCCAAATGTATTTCTCCTCCTCTTTCTTTTGTTAACTTAAAAGATAATTAAAATGGCTCAAAATGGAGGTGAAATGATAAGATATTACATACAAGCTAGACCAAGGTTTAACATTTTAATAGGCTTTGTCTTCAAATGGTTATTGATCCTTTCATGTGTTGAGTTATGATACCTACATACCAATCAAGTTCTTAGTTTATATTGATACACCAAAAAAATGGAAATACAATTGGCCTACTAGAGAACAGTTTCTTTTATTTCTTTATGGCTTATTCATTAAAGCTCCAGAACATTTTTCAGTCTTAACTTTGAAAGTTTCCCAAAAATGTCTAATCAAAATAGATAGGTCTGTACCAAAAAGTTTAATTAGGTTTATTGTGCCAACTAGGCTTCCACAGGAACATGTAGGCAGAGTTTAATCAGGTCTCAGTTTGACTGGAGGGCAACAAGATAAATGGCATTCGAAGGCCGGCCCCCTTCCCTCTTTCTCCCTGGTGGTCAGACCAGCACTCTGCTACCTGAGCTAGTCCTTTGCCTCAACTGTGTGCTGCACTATGATGGTTGAGCCAACCTATGGATAGTGTCACCTTGCCTTTCGGGCATCACTAGAGCTTGAGGTTCCATTGAGACCTGCTTCATCACGCTTCTTGACGACCCATCAGGACCACTTCACTACAGTCCAGTGATAGTGGTGTCTGCTATGCCTCAATTGCTCATCTTTCTGTTGTTGCTACCCCATTCCTGGTACCATAATGTGTTAGGCTGGATTGACCAGAAATGCAAATCCAGAGACACTCATATATGTGTAAGAGATAGCTTCATATCAAAGAGCAATTGTATATTGAGAAAATATTCCAGCCCCATCCAGATCAAGTCCATAACTCCAATATTAGCCATATGTCAAACACTAGTCCACAAATGCCTCTTCAGATTCACATTGCCACTTGCAAGGATGCCAAGTGCAGGAAGATCACAGGCCAGTGGGTGAATAGTCTTGTGGATCCAATGGCAGTGGAAACATCACAGGGCTGTGCCACAGGTCTCTGCAGCACAGCTGGAGGGTGAACAGGAGGGTGAAAGCGGAGAGAGCGAGAATGGCATGCCTCTTCTCATGGCAGAATCAAGAGAAAGGAAGTTCCCAGAATCCTCATGAGAAGGCCACTCCTACAAGGCTGTAACCTGACTGACAGGCTAGACACCACCCCTGTACTCATTTATCAAGTTGACATGAAATTATGTAACTACAACAGGATGCCACTCCAAAAGGATAGTTACATCCATGGATAAATTTAATCCTTTTCAACTGACTCTCCAGGGCAAGGACCAGTTTTTGAATTTGTTTTCTTGTTTCTACCAGGAAACAACTTTGCAATAAAAATTTCAGGAGTGGTATAACTATTTTAACATAATAGCTCTAAGAGAATCAAAGTTTCAACACAGAAAATGCTTTGTCTTTAAGGGATATGGTACGAGTCCCAGGGAAACAAAATGCCTTTCTTCTTTTTCCAATCCCAAAGAGCCCTCTCAGCCTGTGTTCAGAAAGGCTTCAGTAAAGAGGAGATGCACAGTAAACAGTGAAAAGATACTTGTTGAGTTTAATTATGTAGGTTTTTTCAGAAACTGAGAGCTTATTCAGCAGACCTAAATAAGAAGATGGTTTTCAGCTTTTAAAATTTTAAAACAACCTACTGCCTGAAAGAGACATATTTTCCTTAAGACTAGATTCCTTTTTTTTTTAAGACTAGATTTCTTTGCATAGTACATTTAACATTTTCATAAAATAAATCTGATCCAGGCTTAAACTATTTGATATGAAAATGCTTTATGTTTATTTCCACGTTTCATACTTTTCATGGCCCTTTATCCTGATGATGACTATCAGAATGTATTTCAAGTACACCTTTTAAAATAATATCAGTTTTTACTGTCATATATTTTGTCAAGCGGCTTTAGGTAATATATAAACACTCTGAGACTACTTAGATTTTGAAATGATAAAAATGCTTCTACTTTACTTTCAGATATAATACGTATGTTACCCTTTTATGTAAGCTTATCTCTGTTTGACTCCAGAGTGAGGGTCAGCAAACTTTTTCTCTAATACTCGGGATAGTTAATATTTAGGCTTTGTGGGCCAAGGCATACAAACAAGCACATTCTATGATGGGGGAAGAAGACATTTCCAAAGCATCTTGATGAAACTTTAAAAATGTTAATCAAACTTGAATATGATTCTGTTCAGTATGGTCTACCAGAGAGAAGAATGGAATTTGTCTTTGAGGTGAGACTATTCAGCTTTCTTGAGTTTCAGAGAAAGTATTCCTTATGCTTAAAACCAAATGCAAATATTTCTCTGTGAGTGTGGGTCTTTAATGAGATTTCACATATTATATCTTTAAATATACCTCTTTACACCCAAATATTTAACAAGCAAACAAACAGAATCAGTTGTTATCAGCTGATTATATCTCATGTCAATATCCTGTGAGTCAGAGCCGAACTGCCATCCCATGATGTCAAATACAGGTATCCATCCATGAGCAAATAATTTTATTCCGAATCTGTCTGCTATATAAGTTAATAAATTCATCTTTAGTGTCTTCCTTTGAGAACATCAGTGTATTGGACGTTCATGACTGCCAACAGGAGACTGAGTGTAAGCATCTCACACAGGTATTCTGAAGGGTGGAGGCTCCTTTTCCACATGTGTTAAGATCTGGAACAGGACGCTGGAGCTATAGCTGAAGCTCAGAAAATATATACACTGGAAATATGTGTGGGAATAGATTTAATTTTTTCTGTTTTAAATTGTTCTCTTTTTGAACAGAACAGGCAAGTAAAAACTGGTTACTATTATTGGTGATTCAGATTAGTTATCACCGAGAAGCTCACACAGCGCAGTTTCACATACAAGTTCACATAGTGGCCTCGTCCTTTCATGTTTTATTTAATCAGACACATTAGCATGTCTGCAACTAAAGCCAATTTCTAATGCACCCTGTGTTAATTCCATGGCTAATGTTAAGACTTATTCCTAAATTGATGTTTGTTGATCACTATGCTAGAGAATAACAACCGGAATAGTTTAAATGGTTTTGTAGTAAATGTGTACTGTTTTTATTTACCTTGAACAAGATATAGAGAATTATTATATTGTCCATTCTTCCATGAATTTATTGGGAGTCAAGATTCACCAAGTCACCTGAGTTCTACTCGGTATCAGAGAGAGACAGAGAGAAAAGAGAGCACACACTAATGAGAGAAAAACACTTCCACAGATTATTCTAGTAAAAGAAACATCCTAGCCAGTAATGCTAATAGAAGATAACAAGTACTAAAAAGAAATAACTGGTTATAAGGATCTACATTTAACCCCCTCCCTGGGGGATGGACAACAGAAAAGAGGGTGAAGGGAGATATCGGACAGTGTAAGACATGAAAAAATAATAATAATTGATAAATCATCAAGGGTTCATGAGGGAGAGGGGACAAGGAAGGGAGGGAGAAAAATGAGCTGACACCAAGGGCTCGAGTAGAAAGCACATGTTTTGAGAATGATGAGGGCAACAAATGTAGAAATGTGCTTGACACAATGGATGTGTGTATGGATTGTGATAAGAATTGTACGAGCCCCCAATAAAATGATTTTTTTAAAAAGAAAAAAAGATCTGAAATGAACTATAGAAGCAAAACAGATAGAGCCTTTTAATTTTGGTTTGTCAGGTCCACTGTTTGAAAACAAATTTCAGATGAGAAGAGAGTTGGTCTGAGCCATGATGCCTTTGTAAGGAATCCTTAGACATAGAAATCTGGAAAGAAGAGTTTGGGCAAAGAAATCACTCTACCTATAGAATCATGGCTGTGTGAAAATATCATTCTGTGTCCAAAAAAATCACATCCAGTGGAAGGTGAGGTGGAAAATAGAGAAGGAGATGGGAGGATGATGCTGGAGAGGAAAAATAGATATGAATAGAATGGACAGAACCATGCCTTCTCAAGCTTTAACGTGCTAATAATACGTGGAGAATCTTGTTAAAATGAAGATGCTGTTTCAGTTGATCAGTGATAAAGGCTACTATTTTGTATTTATAGTAAGTTATCAAGAGATGCAATTGCTGCTGGTGTGGGGACCACACTTGACTAGCAAAATTCTATATCCCAGTTAGTTTCCAGTTAAATGTGACTGCAATTTTAAGCAGAGAAGGAATATAATCAAGTTTTAGAATGACAAAGATAAAGCTTTAGCCATATATTGTCTGGACTGAATGGAGGGCACCATGAGGGTAGGGTGGAGGTTCTAAGAAACACTCATCCACAGAGAAATGCTGACAGTCTAAAGCAAACAGTGATAATGATGATATATTATTTGAAAAACACCCAGCTGACAAATATATGTATTGCACTGATTGGCTAGATAAGAAGAATGAATTAGAAGTATGTATGATTCCTGAAAATATTCACCAGCTAGTCATGCCCCACTATACTTACAGCCTACCTACTTATTATTGAGAAATTCAAAACCCGACATTGGTTTTCTTAAGTGATGAACAAAAAATGTACTTAGTAACAGGATTTATTCCAAGAGGAAGCACCCAGGAGGAATGTTTTGGCATACAACAGCTAACCTCCGCTCCACTAAAACTGCTGTCAGAGGAACTTAGACTCTGCCAATATAGAAAATTTATTTTAAAATTCTAGCAAATATCCAGATGGAAAGGTATGCACAATTTCTTTTCTAAAACCTGGAATAGACCATTTGTTGAAATAAAAATTCCCTTAATTATATGTATATATTATACATAATTATATATGGTACCACATACAAGTAGATCACTAGAGCTATGTTCCTGCTTTCAATGTAAAGTCAAATCATTTACCAACACAGGAGGAACATAGAAAGTCATGGTATACAAATCAGATTGGAATCGAGAAGAAATTAAGGAACAGATGGAATTTTAAGATGTCTACATTAAGACAGGGCACATATTTTGAGAACTGAGCTTTATGGCTTCAACCCAAGTCCTTGTTGTTGTTGTTGTTAGGCACTGTCAAGTTGGTTCACCATGCAACAGACAAAGCTATTTCACTATGTTGGATATGGGTATTAAAACAACTCCTCAAATATACCCAATGGGATAAAAATAAACAAGTCACCACATCTCAGCACTCTGAAGTCAGATTTAAAATAAAATTACTTCTTAACCTTTGGCAAGTTACTTGTTCATTCTTGATGTACTGCTGTTTTGAAGTCCCCCTGAAGCAATTTGACTCTGTAGTCGATTTATTGAGGGGATTTTTGTCAGCATTTGTATTGCTCATTTAGTTATCCTGTGCTGAACTTCTGATGCCATATGCTAACGTAATTCTCTCTTATTTGTTTTGCTAAATAAGTTTACTTTTTCTTTCCCTCAAGCCTAAACTTGAGGTAATTCTCTATGTTACAAACAGACTAAACGTTGAGTGGATCATTGTAAGTCAACAACACTTATTAAATCTTTGACGCTAAAAACGTGATTTGTAGCGTGTACAAGGAATTGGTTTTCATGGTGTAGTCTGTAGTGTCAGGAAAATATTCCATAATGAGCCCAGATGCTCAGTGCTAAGGGAACCTGTAGGAAATGTATCATATCACAAGTAACATAATAATTTCCAAGTGACCTTAGCTACACTGGCACGGATTTTCTACCACACTGCGACAAGGGAATCTTGAATGTAAGGTGTTTGGACGTCTGTGTCAATTGCTATTCTCAACTACAACTTATTCTCTTAAAATCAATACTCTTGTTTATAAACTAATTCTCTGTTATTATAAATCTTGGTGATATTCTGAACAAGTAACTGGTCACGAGAATACTAATTGATTTTCCATCATTGACAAAAAAAAGAAAAAAGAAATCGTGTGCAGGGAACTGCCTTTCATTCAATTTCAAATTGGTTCATTTGCAGATTATGAGAAATAAGAAAATGTTTGAATTTTAAACTCATTCCTTTCTGTTGTGACATTTTGTTCTTTCATTCCATCTTCCCCATTAGTTTGCCAACTGGCACTGACAGGCGTGTAAAACTACTGCAAATTGTGACTTCAGCAGTCCTCCGCCTGCCAAGAGCCCATCAGCTGCTCCGAGACCTGCACTTTTCTCTCTCACGTAACGGAGGCAACGGGAGCTTTAGAGGGCTGGGTAGTAAATCTCATCTGGCAGTATTTGAATTTAATCACCCGACTTTTACCACTTTAAGACAAACATGCATAAATGCAACCATTATGAAAATGAATGTCTAGTCTGCAAATCAGAAGGGGTGCGAGCCCCAGAAACACTGGGTGAGCACACATGCTCTTTACTATTTATGGCCCCATTTGAGCTGATTCATCCCTCGCTTTCTCCCTCCCTCGTCTCAGCAGTTATAAACTGCAACACCTTTCCTTCACCTGAGAACGCAGAGAAACTTTCCCTATAGAAGTCCTGCTAAAGGGGCTCTGTGGGTCAACTGACAGAGGGCTGGCAGAAGTGATGGATGCCCCGTTCTTTCATCAGTGCATCTAGATCCTTTGAACCATCTCTGGGTCAAATTAGGACTCTGGAGAATATCTGGATCCCCTATACAATTGTGAAGCTGCCAGGAACTTTGGATGGATTGGATCAGCGAGGATTTCAAATTTATGTGGCCAACCTCAGAGAAACAGACAGCAGGCTTATAAAAACTGTTTAGTGACAGGACATACAGATCGGCAGCTAGAAAATAGGTTACTTGGCTGACACCTGGAAAATGGAGGTTAAACATGTAAGGAGTAATTTAAATTGATCAGAACTCTAAGAGGAAACACAAACACGCTCTTACAGTTTTCAGTTGGTCACTAGTCAAGAGTGCCTTATTCCCATTGCTGTTTTCAGATGCCATCAGGTCAGCTCTGACCCCCCATGATCCTATGCCCCAAAGAATGAAACACTGCCCTATCCAGGGCCATCTTCGGAATTGTTCCTAAGCCTGAGGCCATTGTTGCAGCCACTGTGTCAATCAATCTCCTTGAGGACCTTCCTCTTTTTTGTGTGTCCCTCTGCTTTACCAAGCATGCTGGCCTTCACCAAGGACTTGTCTCTCCCAACAGGTCCAAAGTATGTAAGATGAGGTCTTGTCATCCTTGCATCTAAGGAGCCCTCTGGCCATACTTCTTCCAAGACAGATTGGTTTTCCCTTTGTCCATGGTACTTCCAACCTTTCTCACCAGCACGACAATTGATATGGATCAATTCTTCTTTGGTCTTCCTTATTCAATGTCCATCATTCACATGCATCTGAGGCCACTGAAAGCATGATGGGTTGAATCAGGCTCATCTTAGTCCTCAAAGTTACATTCTTGCTTTTTGGGTGGACATTAGTTTGCATTTGGGAGCAATAAGTACTGAATATGGGTAAGTTTGCTGCAGAAGACCTCTTTAAATATTAGTAACTCTGTGGAGCTATTTTGCTTCTTGCATAGTAAAACAAAAATAAAACTCAAAGTTTTGAAGTCAATTTTGATTAATGTTACCCCATGGCTTAAAGTGGAACTGCTCTGTAAGGTTTTCTTAGCTGTAATCCTTATAGAACCAGACCACCAAGGGTTTTTCCATGGCACCCCTGGCGGCATTCAAACCACCAACCTTTAGGTCAGTAGTCAAGTGAAAACACTTTGCTCCACACAGGTTCACATCTATTGTAGACACAGAATTCCTTCTACACGTTAGCTAGTAGAGTCTTTTCATCTATGAAGAATCCCTCATGAGTAATTGTCTTAACTGTTATGTTATGACTGTACTTTCTACAAAGGAGACTTTCACTAACCAGGAGGCATACTATAAAAGATGAATTACTATTCCTTATCCCAAACAATATCACTGGAATGTAAGTTTATACAAATTAAACCAAATCAAAATCACTACCATCCAATTTATAGAGCTCTAAATAAAGACATGTACATATACAAATATATTATATGAGGATGGGGAAATAGATCTATGAGCCTACATTTATAGGTTTAGTATTAAGGTAGCAGAAGGTAATTGG
>NW_022103899.1:17997371-18046191 GCF_000313985.2 Echinops telfairi
GAAACGATGTACAAATGCGCTTTACACAATTGATGTGTGTATGGATTGGGATAACAGTTGTATGAGCCCCTAATAAAATGTTAAAAAAAGAAAAAAAAAATCACTACCATCCAGAAGTGATGCGATTGTGATTCATAGAGACCCTATAGACAGAGTAGAGTGGCCCCTATATGTTTCCAAGGCTATAAATCTTTATGGGAATTGTACAATATAGAATAATTTACATAAATACAAATATATGTGTTTCTCTTTAAAAATAAATAGCATTTGGAAAACCAGCAACTCTCAATTAGACTCTTTGTTTCAATCTAATTGCATATTATTATAAAGTGGAAGTCAGATCTTACGATACATACATGCTGCAGAAAGAAAAGAACAAGGAGGTAAGATGAGTAAATTTATTCTCAAGTTATTACGTAAAGGAAGTCCATTTATGACTTAAAATATTTATCACAACTTTGCAATTTCTTTAAGAAAAGATTACGGAAATATAGATGCCTTTCTAGAAGAATAGAAGAATCAATGCTATATTGTACCAAATGTTTCCACGTTTCTGCTTGGGCCTCACTGAAAAGGATATATATATATATTTTTATGTAGGTTTTTCCAAAGTGAAAAAGCTAGTTTGCTAATTTCCTTTAAGATTGTGCACAATTGAAATATTTTAGAGAGAGTAGTTTAATAAAAGAGATTTTTAAAAATTAACAGTCATGAGGATATATAACAAAAAATCCAGATGAAAAAATTTTTAAAATCAGTCCATTTTTAGATAGTTAAAAAAGGAGTACTGTTTCTCATGAAAATTCAAAAAGTGAGATACTTGTAAGCCCAGTGATTAAAATACTGCATATTATAAAAGTCTATGTTGTGTTACATTTCGTTACCTTCACTACTACATTTAGTAGAATATCACTTTATTAAGATAGGTCCTTAATATGCTGTGCTAATTAATGAGGTGATGGGGAAATGTACAATCTGAATAATTTACCATTTCTTTTCTATGGAAATGCTCCCAATTGTGAATACATTTGCCACGTCTATATGATGACAGGTTGGATAACAGAGGAAAAAGCTTATACATTATTCAGATAGCTCAAATATATTAAAATATTTGCATGAAGATATTGTATGATATAGTCCACTTAAAAGAGTTTCAGAATTTGCAAAGTGAAACTTAAAAGAGTTTCAGAATTTGCAAAGTGAAAGCAAAGGCCACAGGCCCAGCACATAGCAAGTTCTTTCTTCAGCCTTGACGCCACACACATCACAATCCGATACACTCGAGCTACTGCTAGGCTGATGGATTGGCAATAAAGGAAGAAACGCATGCAACGAGAGGGAAGGGGGAAGGGCTAAGGTTCAGCCAATCATTTGGTATTTGACACGGACATATTGCTGCTGCCTCCTTAGAGGCGGATTCGAGAAACGATAGAGCAGGCCAGGTAACTTTCCGACCACAGTCAGTGATGGGGACTGGTACTAGATAGAGCTCAGCTTCGCAGGAGTCCAAAGCTTGTCCTCCTGCACTCTGAGACAACTACAAAAGGACAGGTTGTTCTGGCAGCTTTCAAAGAATGCCCCCGTTGTCCCACTGTGGGCAATTCACATCCTTTACTTTTGTCCCCTGTATTTATTTATTCATAAATATGATTTAATTATTATTTGAAGCTTTGATTTTTTTTTTCTTTCTCTTTTTGGTAAATAATTTAGAACCACCAATTTTAATCACATCTTGGGGTGAGAGACGCATTCTTACCATGACAGCCCCAGAGCTAAGTCCATGGCTGAGATCATTAGGGCCCTGCTACACTTCCCTCTGACAACGAGCTTACAGCTCCTTCGGAAGTCACAAGGGGACCAAGCTCTCAAAAGGCACCCACCCCAGTTTGCTCTGACCACATCCAGGTGAATCCTTATCAGCAAGGAGAAAATAAATTTACCCAATGTTATTGTTCATCAAGGTATAGTTTCCTAAATACTTTCAGAAAGCCCCTTATTGACTAGCAATAAATTCCATTAAGGTTTCTGAAATAGCATCAGCCATCTAATGCACACAGTTACTATCTGTGTGAATTCACACAATGTTGGAATATGTTTGTCCTATGCAACATTTCCTGCCTTTCCCTTAGTCTTGTCTTCTTTACACGCAGAAAGAGAAAAGTACTGCAAGAAGGAAGCAGCTGAAAAACCAAGAGTAGAGCTGTGTTTCGTTCAAACTAGATAGGAAATTCTTCTGTTTTTTTTTAGAGCAATCAGCAATTTACTTGCATTTAGCAATTCTTTGGGCCAAATGTTGGAACAACGTGCTAGGAGATAACAAGAACAAAGTTGACTGTGTCTAAAGTGAAAAATTGAGCAACTGTCATTTTACAATGTTAACTTCGTCATACATTAGTTACAAAACCCCAATCCATGAAACTGAGCCTTAAGTATGCTAGTTTCATAAATCTGGGCCATTTTAAATAATAGTATCTATTTATCACTAAACTGAGTAGAAATCCTTAAAGCTACTAAGAAAGTTTCTATCCAACAACAACAAAATTCACTTTTTTAACTTTCTCATATTAAGTTTTAATTACATATTATATAGCAAGAATTGATTAAAACAGTGGTTCTCAACCTTCCAAATGCCGTGACCCTTTAATATAGTTTCTCATGTTGTGGTGACTCCCCAACCATAAAATTATTTTCATTGCTAATTCATAACTGTAATTTTGCTACTGTTATGAATCGGGTGACCCCTGTGACAGGGTCGTTTGACCCCCGAAGGGGTCTCAACCCACAGGTTGAGAACTGCTGGATTAAAAGTTTTCAGATATACAGGCCTGGGTGATTATGTGCCATTTCTTAGAACAAAGCTACACAATTTTAATGTGCTAATAGTGATATGATTCAAGTTTCCCATCTTCTTTTACTATTGCAACCTCAGATTTCATATTTCTGCAATTTCCCGTCTTTCATAGAAGTTTAATCTCTCACTGATTAAACATTAGTCCAAATAAATTATATCTGTCACAAATGCTTTTAAAAATTTTCAAATACAGCTATTTTCAAAATGCTCAAGAATTATGCTTTACTCAACATCTACACACATATTTGTTTTCCTTTTTCTAAATATCTAAATTTTAAAAGTATTTAGTAACTGATAGATAAAATAACCACAGGCTTTGCCTACTACAATAAATGTTTACTTCTTACTTAGATTAGTGATAACTAAAACATTCTAATAAATTGCTTTAACCTTCAAATTTACTTTCAATGCCACCTTTTATAAGCAAGCACAGATTGGTTCTCTTTATGAATATATTGTAGAATTAGATATATTCTACAATGGAAAGACTATGCTAAACAATGAACAGTTGAATTTATAGGTAAAAAATTAACTTCAGAACAACTCAACTGATCTTCAAAAGAAAAGTCGACAAACAGTATATATTTTAATTGCTATACAATTCACTTTTAATAAAGAAAAAAAAGTGCCAGGGTAGTCAGCATGATTAAAGGTGCACGTTTTTGAAAACACCAGAAGCTTTTCAGGCACAATATGTTGATTTTTTCTTATAGTGTGATGAAGTCTGAAGCTGCCTTGAGATGTGACTCTGATAACGGGCCTGTTTAAAACAACATTAAGAAAACCTTGATTATGGGTTGCTCAGCAGCTTCCAAATGCTGAGGGAGAAACAATTTCGTCAGAAGAGTGTGTTGCACACAGAAAATGCATTTTCATCCAAGTGTGGCAACAGCACATTTCCGTATACCCCAGGAGCCAGGCCAACTCTCCCCAGGGTGTGGCTCTGCATTTTGGGGGATCTGTGCACCTGGTACGTATTGCTGTAGTGTATCTTTGAAAATGCACACATTTCCTTTGGGACTCTTCGGATGCCCTTACTGTGTACACTGAGCTCAGACTAACGTAATCTGTCTCTGGCTGGGTGCCCCTAAATTAGGGACTTTGATTGCATTGTCTATTTATATTCTTGTGTTCACAGGTGTGTCCAATGCTGGAAAAAAGTTACTGAGAAACTGGGACTGTCATAAAGGCCTTAAAACTGACTCCTTGAGAATTCCCCAAGAATATATTCCTTTCATAAAAAGCAAAGATGTGATTTTGAGGATTAAGGTCTGGCTGATCCAAGCCCTGGTATTTTCCTTTGCCGCACAGCATGGAAAACATACAAGCAATGAATAATGAGGACCAAGGAATCGATGTGTGTCATTTGCGGGGCTGGTGAAGAAGACTGAAGAGACCTTGGACTTCCAGTCAGAAAGCTCCCTGGAGGCAAGGCTCGGGGTGAGCCTTGTGTCAAGTACTTTAGACAAGTTATAAGAAGGGATCGGTGCCTGGAGCAGACATTATCCTTGGTCAAACAGAGGCTCAAGAAAATAAAGGAAGCTCACCAATTATATGAATTGTCACAGTGGTGGCAACATGGACAATGTGGAAATGGTACTGGACCGTGGGTAATATTTTCTTCTTTTTTTTCTCAATTGTATGTTGTTGTTTTTTTCTCATTAAGTGCAGCATCTTGAAACTATTAACCCGTGGTTAGGAAATGGAGGTACCGTCTTCAGGGCAATGCATGTTAGTCATGTCAGTAGTAGAACATGGGCCATTGAAGAGAAACATGTTGTAATACTTTAGTTCTTATCACCCTAACAGATACCTCATGCAATGGGACAGGGGTTTGAACACACATTAATTTTTATACTTCAATTTTAGGATGCTGAATGATTTCAAAAGTTTGAAATTCTGACAATAGTGTATTACAGAATTAAATAAATGATGTGTATGTTTAGAAAGTTGTTTAGATAGCTGCACAAGTGCCCAGTCTGAGAACTTCATCTTATTGTGTATAACTGTGGGAGTGTAGTCTACTTTATATGCTTGTTGAAAAGATTAAGACAAACTTCACTGTATAATCTGCATTGATGACATAATAAAAAAGTCCTTTTATTTTAATTGAGAAATTATTTGTCATGACTACAGTCATTTATTTTTAAATATTTTATTTATTTATATTTCCACAGTTTCTTTTCAAAAAGTTACAACCTGGGAGGAGACGAGCCAACCCGGGTGCAGAGTAGCAACGATGAAACATATAACTTTCCTTTAGTTCTTTAATGCTCCCCCTCCCCCCAATATCATGATCCCAATTCTACCTTACAAATCTGGCTGGACCGGAGGATGTACACTGGTACAGATAGGAACTGGAAACACAGGGAATCCAGTATAGATGACTCCTTCAGGACCAGTGGTGAGAGGGGTGATGCCTGGAGGGTGAAGGGAATGTGGGGTGGAAAGGGGGAACCAATTACAAGAATCTAAGTATTGCCTCCTCCCTGGGGGATGGACAGCAGAGAAGAGGGCAGAGCGAAACATCAGACAGGGTAACTTATGACAAAACTATAATAATTTATGAGCTATGAAGGGTTCATGAGGGAGGGGGCAGTGGGAAGGAAGGGGGAAAATGAGCAACTGATATTACGGTCTAGAGTGGGAGGCAAATGTTTTGAGAATGATGAGGGCAACAAAGGTGCATATGTGCTTGACACAATGAATGTATGTATGGATTGTGATGATTATTGTATGAGCCCCCAATAAAATAATTTAAAAATATATTTTAATTAGTGGCTATGCATGTCACTCTCTCTAATTTGTGTCCAATTATATAATTTGGACTAAAAATAACATGAACAGATAAAAGTGAGTATTGGAATTGACTTAATGGAAGGGAGTTTGATTTTTTGGTTATGTGAGTTAGATTGAATTGTGATTTTTAATCTTTAAAATGTAAAATTGTCACTCTTATTCCTTTTCTCATTATTATTATTGAATTTATGTATTCACAATCTTAATTTGACAAGGAAGAGAAAAATAAAATCAATCCTATCTTGTCTATAAGTATTGTACATATAAATATGTTCCAGAAAGTAATTTAACTAAAAATTAAAATTTTAAATTAATATTTTTCTCAAAATATTGTGCTATGCTATTCTTTCTTTATTTTCCTTTTTTTATAAATACAAACTCCAAAACTTTAAGTACGACTGAAAATGTAAAGTTTCTCTGTACCATTGAAAATAATACTTTCTTCTTATTAAAAAATAATAACTAGAAGTAAACTAATTAACCAGCATTTCGTGACCTATTAATTTGGCAGTTACTATAATCTATTTTAATTGGATTAGCTATAAGCAATTACAGTTAAATGCTATCTTAATCATAAAAGGTTAAATACAATTCATTTTATATTAAAGATTTAGATATGAGTTGATCATGTTAAGAAAGAAAATATCCATCATCCTGGGGTTAATTACAAAGTCTTTTTTTTCCTATTTGCAAAATTTTAGTCACCTGAACTCTTGTTTTTTATGATTCTTAAACTTCTCACATCTCCCAACATACTGTCCGAATACATGATAATTGTAAAAGTAATTTTCAAAGGAAACTAGCACTTACCCATATAAACCTGTAGATTGAAAAACTAATTTCCTTATAATAAGTAGGCAATATTATCAATTAATTTGGGTGTGTGGGGATGGTATTGACAGGGGCTGAAAAAAAAGATTAAAAACCCTTATGGTTTAAACATAGTAGATTTATCATTCATTAATCATTCTCTGTGAATCTTTCTCTCGGTCTCTCTTCCTCTCCCTCCACAGCACACATATACATGCATGTATGTACACACATTTATCATTGTTGACAATCCAATTCTTTAAATTAATATTGCCCTCCTTATTTCCACTTAAAAACCAGTCATTCAAAGATAAAATTGAACTCCAGTTGATTAAAAGTCAAACATTTATTTCACTAAATCCAAACACTTTGCAGGGAAAGCCCTTGGAGCTCAATCCTAGTACTTTCAAATTAACTATATTATTTGAAAAAATTTAGGAGAAAAAGATGAGTAATTAAAAGCAGGCTTAGAAAAAGAAATAATGAAAGTAATGGCAATAGATAACTTACTCAACAAATATTTTAAAGAATAAAGTAGGCATCAGAAGTCTCTCTTTTTTATCATACATTTTAATGAACATATATGAGAAATTCACACTCATATACATATTTAAAATAGTATGTTATCAGGAATCCAAAGTATGCTAGACAGGGGGGTGTCATGTTCACTGACAAGTTCCATTACCTTTTAATTCCATTTTCCACAAATTTTTGAAACCCCCTTTATTGGTGTTCCCCGGAGGAGTAGGAGAAGGAATGATGTCTAATCAAGTTTTACCAAATAAATATATAAATGGAATGCCCAGCCAAGTTGAGCTTTAAACTGGGTAAACGGTTTCCATCTAATCACTGTTAACTCACAATGGCCTTGCCAAGATAGAATTATGCTGCATAGGATTTTCAATGACTGATGTTCAAAAATAGACCACCACGCCTTTCTTCTGAGAGGTACCTGTGGCTGACTCGGGTTTTCAAACATCAGGTGAGCGGCCTGCTGGTGAACTATGGCCCCCAGGGAATCCTGTAAGTGAGGCACATGGCACATCAGGAGGAAGCAGCAGCGTGGACAACTGCCTATGGGCAGGAGAGTCCAGGCAACACCATTTTAACTCATCGGATTGGAATGTAGAACAGGAAGAAGTTATCAAGTAACGAAAAGCTGGCGAGAGGGTTGAGGTGAAATTAGAGGGCACTGCCAATGCCAATTTGAGAAGTCCCAAGTCAAAGAAGAATTGTCAGCATGAGATGATGTGACCGTGGCTGTGTTGTGGGTTCTTTGAGAGAGATCAGGTATGAGGTAACTGTGGGCTGAGCAAGCAGAGACATGCTCAGGAGACCTGGGGAGGGAATGATTTTTAATGAGTCACTACAAAAAGGGTCTCCGATGTTTACATATGAATACATTAAGCCTCCTCCGCCATAAGCATTTTAAACCCGGTAATTCTACATTGTTGTCATTACATGCTGTGCTTCTGAATCAGCGACCTTCTGTAGGGCAACAACAACAAAATGTGCCCAGCCCTGTGTGAGTCACACAATTATTGCTATACTTAAACCTATTTTACCAGCTGAACCTCTGCTTTACCCAACGTGATGTCCTGCTCAAGGGACTTGGCCCTCTCGATAACATGCCATGTTCACAATCAGTGGGATGTCTCCCCATCCTAGCTTCCAAGGAGCATTTGATTAGCTGTTCTTCCCTGGGCTTGGAGGCGTGGTGGTTCTCAGCCCAATGGGTACAACAAAAGCCACTGAAAACTTTACGGAGCCCAGTTCTATTTTCATACCCAGGAGTCTAGGTGAAATACTGAGAGAAACTGGTGTGAGGATTCACTAGAAAATGTTTTCTCCCAGCAGAACACAGCTGAGAAAACTTTACTCTCTTGCCTACACAGCATTTTACAGGTGGCAGATAATAATGAGGGGAGTTTTTATTCCTGATGTCACTCTGACCAGCCAGCCAAACCACTTGGACTCTGACTCACAGTGATCCCCTGGGATATTTGAGGCAGTGAACCTGTAGGGAAGCTGATAGTCTCGTCTTCTCCCACGGAGCCGCTGCCAGTGGGTTTGAACTTCCAACCTCACAGTTAGCAATCTATGCTTCCCTGACAACAATAATGAACTGATTCCTGAATCTGAAAAACTTTAAGAGAAAGAATCCAGGACATTTTAGTAGCGAAGAAAAGACTTCTCTGGTGTACCTGAGGTCAAGAAACGATATTGGAAAACAATTTAAGAAGCAACAGCAATCATAGTACCCTTGGGGGTTTCATGGGCAGAAATTTTAAAGGAGGTATGAGAGTAAAAATTGAAAATCTGATAATACAATCACAAATGATAGTGATGAGAAAAATAAAGAATCGGTATCCAAGGCAACAGTGTGGCTGCTCAGGGCTCTCTGTGTGATGAGCTCTGATTTAAATGAAACATGCACAAAGTATGAAGGGAAGAAGAACACGTAACCTGCGATGGATACAAAGGAGAAGCCTCTACCTTTAAGACTAGAACTAAGAACGCTGAGATTATTTGATGCTTCCTGTATACGCTAACGACACTAAAGACATGTTTATTTATAATGTGCATAAAATAAGTACATATGAGATAATATAGATACTACTTTCAAGAAATAAAAAAAGTGAAAAATGATAGCTATGGTCACTACTTGTCAAAAACAATTATTTTGGTTTGAACCATGTCCCTGACTAAGTCAGACCAGCATAGGGCTTGTTTAAAGCCACTCACTTAAGAAATAAAAACCGATTAGACCCAGAGAAGCCAGCTTACATGAAGGGGGAAATACTTGTCACATGACCTGGAAGAGAGAAGCTTAAAACAGACAAGACCCCTCATCAGCACTGATAACCAGGAGACACTACCTGTAGAGAAAGCACCCTAACTTCACTTGTAGATACTTACACTGTAAGAAAATAAAGCTCACTCCATTAAAGCCACCACATGTGGTATTTCTGCTCCAGCAACACAAAGAAACTAAAATAATAATATAAGTGCACCGTTATGTGATTGTGTTAGTCTGGACTGACTAGAGAAACAAATTCATAGACACCCATATGTTTATAAGAAAGAGCTCTATATAAAGAGTAATTGTACATTAAGAAAACATGCCAGTCCAGCCTAGATCAAGTGCATAAATCCAGTATTAGCCTATATGTCAGATACCAATCTATAAAGTCCTCTTTGGAAACACATGCCATGATGCCGAATGCAGGAAGATCACAGGCCAGTGGGTGAAAAAGTATTGTGGTTCCAGTGGTAATGGAAGCATCTCAGCACTGGCAGGGTCTCCACGTGGCCCCTCCAGCTCAGGACACTAGTGTAGCTCGATGTGTCTTGTCAGCTGCAATGTCTGCAGGGAGTGAGCCTGCGTCCTGCCTCCAGCAAGCTATTTGTCTCCTTAGTGATTCCAAATGAGGTCATTAAGCTGCGACCTGATTGACAGGCTAACCTCTACCCCTTCACTCTTAATATGCAAATTGGCAACAGATTATGTAACTACCCCAATGATAAAGAAGCCTTAGTGATGCTATTGGGTAAGCACTAGATGACTAACTTCAAGGTTGGTGGTTCAATCCGCCAGGTGCTCCTCAGAAAAAAGTTGATGCTGTCTGCTCCTATACAGATTTACAGCCTGGAAATCCCCTATATAGGATCACTACTGAGCCAGAATGAGTGGCAGTGGGTGGGTTATATGATAAAATGGGAAGTTGTTTCCATTCTCTTCAATAATCTTCACAGAACACGGACCAAATAAATATTGTCAAGAGGTAATTAAAGCACAGAATAAAAATATTATTAAATCATTTAGCCTCTTAAATGAATGCCTAAATCCAGACACAGGTGATTTACATCTAAAAGATTGTGAAACAAATTATTCTGGATAATAACAGGAAAATGATGACAAATGGGGCAAATGCCTTACAATTCGATGTGAGCAAATATCCCCATTACCAAAAAGAAATAAAGGCCAAATTATAAAACCCACAGACTTCTGAGACTTATCAAGCCCTACAACATTTTACATAGGCTTGTCCAACTATTAATTTAGAATTCCTCGTGAATGGTGAATGAACATTTGTAACAATCAATGAATGAATGAATCAATCAATCACCAAGAGTCCCCAACGAAGGCATACACAATCGATCTCATGTTTCACCGTGTTCAAGGGCCTTATCTTCTCCCGTGAAGGCACTTTATGAATTTCATGATGCCCTGTAGCTATGACAGAGAATGTGGGAAACATACGAGAAGGTCTCAGTGAATTCCTAAAGCTAGCATTGTTTCACCTTAGGGATTCTAATGATGAATCAGTAGGAAGGATCTCATGGAAGCAGCAGTCAAGAGCTCAGAAGGCACGTTGCATTGGGTAAATGTGCTGCGCAAGACCTCTTTGATGTTTTGAAAAGCAAGGATGCTACCTTGAGGATTAAGAAGTGCCTGACCAAGTCATGGTATTTTCCAGCACCTCATCTGTTCCAGCAGGTGAAAGCTGAGCACTGAATAAGGAAGACTGAAATACTATTGAGGTGTTGGAATTATGGTGTGGGAAAAGTATATTAACAATATCATGGACTGATAAAAGAACAAACAAATCTATCTTGGAAGAAGTACAATCAGAATGCCCTTCCGTCTCATGAACTTTGGACATGCTGTCAGGAGAGACTAATCCCTGGAAAAGGACTTCATGTTTGATAAAATAGAGGGGTAGAGAAGAAGAGGATGGCATTACATGCTTGATAAAATAGAGGGTAGAGAAGAAGAGGATGGCATTACATGCTTGATGAAATGGAGGGTAGAGAAGAAGAGGATGGCATTACATGTTTGATGAAATGGAGGGTAGAGAAGAAGAGGATGGCATTACATGTTTGATGAAATGGAGGGTAGAGAAGAGGACGGCATTACATGTTTGATAAAATAGAGGGTAGAGAAGAAGAGGACGGCATTACATGTTTGATGAAATGGAGAGCAGAGAAGAAGAGGACGCATTAGACAAAAGTGACTGGTGCAGTGGCTGCCACAATGGACTCTTCAGACATAGGACAATTGTGAGGGTGACACAGGACAGGGCAGTGTTTTTTCTGTTGTTCTTAGGGTCACAATGAGTCTGAACCAACTCCACAGCACCTCACAACAACAGAAAGGACCCCGCCTGGTTCTACTCCATTCTATTTCAACAACCAAAATACATGGTTCGACTCCACTGCTTCAACAATGTCTTAGCTGAAAAACTAAATGAAACTTTTTACTGAATATGAGGGGGCATCAAGATGTTCATGAAAAAATTGAATTATAAAATAATGGAAGTTTTCCCTGCCTTTTTCTAAGCTTCCTTGATATATATACTCAACTCAGAACTGGGGAAAAAATGACTATTCTCTTTGATGTCAGAAATTGGATTTTAAACGATCTTGATAAGCTAAAAGGATGCGACGGAGTCAACATAATACAATTTAACTAGGATAAGTTAAAAAAGCTCAGATTTATTTTGCGATAGCAATTATACAAGTTGAAGATAGAAGATATTTTCTTGACAGTAATTTGTATGACAAGGACTTGAAAGCTTTAATCAACTATAAACTTTACAGAGACAGCATGTGTTGTGACATAGCACAGCGATTGTACCTTAGAGTGTCTGGCAGTTAGTGCAGTCACTAAGTAGTTACTTGTTAAAGTGCATGCTGAACCAATCACATGTTATGGCAACGGAAATGATAGGTTGAATAGCAGGAGTTAGTTGTCCACCCCTGAGAGAAGTAATATTTCCACTACATGCTAGACGGTTCAGACTAATAATTATTAACAGAACATTTTGCTCAGCTTTGGGTTTTACATGGAAAGATTGAATTGAAAGATTAAATTGGTGAAACAGTATCAAGAGGGTGATTGGAATGGTCTTATATTAGACAGAGAGAGGGAAAGTGGCTGCAGGGTGGTTTGCTATAAGCAGAGAAGGTTTAGGGATACCACCTCAATACCAAGTGGCTTAACTAGATCATGGAAAAATCTCATTTCCTGTTAATTCCATTTTTCCTTGAACTATTTGAAACTCCTCTCAAATGAAATAGCATCATGTGGAAGAGAGAAATTGTTTGGCTGTTACAGAAGAGAGCTATGTGAAACAAAGGGGAGAGTGTTTTAGCTTAAACCGAAATAAAAACTCTCATAATTTCAATCATCCAACAAGAAGATGTCATGTGTCTAAGGAATCAGATTCTAGATGCTGTGAACAATGGCCCATTGGAGGGAAAGATGTGGACAAAATTCCTGAATTGCTGAAAGATGATTTTAAGAGCTCCTGGGATTTTTGCCATGTCATTTCAATAAATATTTTTCAAACATGTATTTTGCAGAAAGTATCCATCTCCAATCCCAAGGATTCAAAAGTGGATAGGATAAAGACTTTGTACTAAGACACCTGTACTCTTACAATAAACCTAAATGTGTACTCCATTAATTATAGTGCTATGTGATGTGTTCCACCATGTGTCTGTCAGTTTGTCACACTGTAATGGCTTGTACATTGCTGTGATGCTCGACGCTATGTCACTGATATTTCAAATCAGTGCCTAACAAGACTAAAAGCAGGCTCAGACCCAAATCCCCACAATGAACCAAGAGGTAGCATCATGATACAAGGATAAAGGATTGAACTCATCAAGGACTTTGTCATGGAAGCAGCAGTCAAGAGACCAAAAGACGTACTGTGTTGGTTAAATGTGCTGCACAAGACCTCTTTAAAGTATTGAAGCAATGTTGTGCTGAAAAGCAAGGCTGTCACTTTGAGGACTAAGGTGCACCTGTCTCAAGTCATAGTATTTTCAATGGCCTCATATGCATGTCAAAGTTGAACACTGAAAAAAGAAGACCAAAGGAAAAATCAATGTGTCCAAACTGTGGGGCTGGGGAGCCAAACCGAAAGCAGCCTGGACTACCAAAGGACAAACCCGCCAGTCTTCGAAGACGTGCAGCCATCATGCTCCTTAGAGCAGGGTGGTAAGACTTTATCTTACGTATTTTGGACATGTTGTCAGGAAAGGCCAGTTGCGAAGCAAAAGGGCCTGAAAGAGAGGAAGGCCCTCCAAGGCATGGGCCAGTGTGGTGGTTGCACCAACTGTGAAGATGGCACAGGAGTGGACAATGCTTTCTTCTGTTGCCTAGGGTCACTATGGGTCAGATTGTACTCTAAGCTGCCTAAAAGTAACAATGATGTAGCTTATAAGATCCAAGAATCATCTTAATGATGTGGATACGCCAAAGTTTGGGGACTTCATTGTCAATGTGGCATGACACAAAATAGAAGAAAGAGCCACAACTATGGATAAATAATCTTAACATGGAATGTACAAAGTATGAATCAAGGAAAACTGGAAATTGTCAAAAATGAAATGGGACACATAACAATCAATATCATAGGCATTAGTGATTTGTGAAGGACTTATATGATCATTTAAAATCAGATTTATTATACTGGGAATGAAAAAAATGGAATCATATTCATCGTAAAGATGTTCAGTATCTATTCTGATATACTATATCATTGGTGATAGGAAAATATCCATAGACTTATAAGAAAGATTAGGACTATTATTATTTGAAGTTATGCATGAAACACTAAGCAAAATATGAAGAAATTGAAAAATTTTTGCAAATTTCTGAAGTTGATCAAACATTTAATCAAACTTCATTGAAAATTATGAATAATTGTGATGTGAAATTTGGAAATGAGGGGCTGGATAGGCTGTTGAAAATATGGCTTTGGCAACAGAAACAATTCCAAAAATAGCATGATATAATTATCAACTGTATAAGCAGCAATTACACAGGTGAATCTCTCCAGATGTAACACGCAGGAATCAAATATACTACATCTGTGAAAAGAGATGATGGATAAAATCAATCTCACAAATCATGAAAGTCCAATGGCCAACATTTTCATACCTCATCAATTGCTCATATGAAAGTTCAAGCAATAAAAGAACCTACATGAAGAAAGCAAAAACTCATTAAAAATCAGTGAAGAAAATACCAAAGAGATATCAAATGAGATACAAACGTGCTAAAGGAACTGGAAGAAACGGTGAAGTGAAAAGGCAGAACAAAAAACTTCAAAGGGCAGCTAGAGAAGAAAAGTAAACTATTATAATGAAATGCGCAAAGACCTGGAGATAGAAAACCAAAAGGGCAAATTACATTCAGTATTCTCAAATTGGCAGAACTAAAGAAAAGAACCCAAGCCTGAGTTGCCACACTGAAGAATGTTATGACAAGTCCACCTGGCTGTCACTGCTACAGTAGCTGGCATGTTGCTGTGGTGTGGAAAACTGTGCCACTCCGATCTCCCACAGCAGCAGTCTCTACCGCCTGTGGTGAAGCAATGTCAGCAGAGATTTCAGACTGAGAGCAGAAGAACAGTCCCCGGAAGAATAGGCCATCCATTTCGCAGGGATTACCACCCAGACTGGAAGGAACTAGAGCTACTTCTCTAGAGCTCACCATAAGGACATGAATGGAGGAAAGCTTGCAGGATGTTCATCTGCTGATCGAATTTCTCAAAATGAGAAGAAACAGGTACAAATATCCGTTAATGAACAAACTATGGCCAGCTGAAGTATAAATGTCAAAATATTAAAGTAGCCAAAAATAAAATTGAAAGCATAAAGATCTATATCCTAAGCATGAGGAAGCTGAAAATGGTCTCCAACCAATTGCAGACACGGTAACATGTTTTATTAAATATTGGCCATTTTGAGTCAGACATTCATATGGTTTACTATGCTGGAAATGGCAAACTCAAGAAGAATAGTGTCACAATCATCCTTTTTAAAAAATTTTATACTTAAAAGGAACATTTCAAGATCTATATGGAAGTAGAATATGCTGTCTGTTGCAGGGTAATATCTAAATGCCCATAAGGAAGTCCAATTAGTATAGGCAATATTCAAATTCATGCATCAACTACTAACATTAGTAGTGAAAACATTGACAAATTCTACCAATTTCATCCATGTGAAATTGATCTAACATGCAATCAAGGTGCACGGAAGGTGACCGGTGACTGGATGTGACAGTTGGAAAAGATGGTCTAATAACAGAAACAAAACTCGGGGCAGAATGACAAAATTTGTAAAATCAACAACTTCAATACAAATACCTGTTGTAATAGCATAAATGTAGATTATCTGTGGGCTTTTCCAGATAAAATATATAGGACTACAAATCTGTGAGAAGAGGTCATGGAGAAGCTCGGTATCATTAGTCCAAACAAAGCCTGGAGCCAACTGTAGAACAACCATCAGTGGTCCATATGGAAATTCAGTGTGAAGCTGATGAAAATTAAAACAAATTCATAGGAGCCAAACTATGACCATGAGTATATCCCCTGTGAATTTTGAGAACATCTCAAGAATAGATGAAGAAGAATATAGGAAGAAGAATGTGGTATTAGGATTGGAGGAAGGCTTTTTAACGAGCTGCAACATGCAGAAAATCAATGAAAATATAAGGCACTTGCTAATAAAACGTAAAGAATGCAACCTTGGTATCAATTGTAACTCAATGTAAATGAAACAAAAATTCTCATACTGTGCCAATAGACACCACCACGATACACACATGACTCAAGTTGTCAAGGATTTCATTTTACTTGGATGCACAATCATTATTCAGGGATATAACAATTTAGAAGTAAAATGAAGCAATGCATTATATACCATTCCCTGGAAAATAATTTTATGTCTGGTAGGGGTCAGAGAAAATCAGGAGGACGTTCAATAAGTTGGGCTGACACAGAGTTTCCAAATCTCCACAGGACTAGATGATGTCATCTTTCTCGTGAGGAGTGGCCGGTGGATTTGAACCACCAACAAACCATGTATTTAGCAGGCCAATACCTAGCCCAGAGTGCTACCAGGGCTCCCTAAAATATGAGCTAACCAAAAAGCCAAACTCACTGTCATAAAGTTAATCCCAACACATTGAGACCCTGTAGGGCAGCGTCAAACTACTCCCTAGTTTTCAAGGCTGCAAACCCTTAAAGGAAAAGAAAGGCTCATTTTCTCCAGTGCAGTGGTTGTTGGGTTTGAAATGGTGTCCTTGAGGTTAGCAGCCCAATGCAGAAAACAGTACACTAACAGGGCTCATAAACTATAAATTTTAAATAAAAGTACTATATTTTACAACCTTGAGAATACTGCCTCCCCCTCCCTCCTGCACTCCATACTCTAAATTTCAGATGGAATAAATATATCTTCATTTGTATTACATAAGATAATAATTCCTTGTTGTTGGAGCTAAAAATGTATCTGAAGATTGGCATACGATGGGAGCAGCAATAAGTAAATTCTTTGCTTGCAGTCTATTTACACTTCTATTGTTAATCATAAATTATTATTCAATATAATAACATCCCTGTCCTAAATGCTAGTATAAGTAGAATGGATTTACTACATCTTCATCTAAAATGTAGGCTCCTTATGAAAGGCAGATTTCACCTGGAAACTAAAGATGTCATCATTGATTAAAAGCCACCACTAGAAATACACAATGGGTTGTTTCACATTCAGTCCACCCATGACTGAGGAAATAGGCAACAAAATAAAGCCAATCTCAAACAAATACCCTAATGAATAAGTTTTTAGTCATTAAGACCATGGCATGAAGACCTATAAAATGATCACAAATTAGCTACTCTTCCAATATTTATTACTTGCCTACATTAAAAAATACGGTGATTTTGCATAATAATCTAGATCCCACCTCCCATAGAAAAAATGAGACTGTCTAGCATATATGAAGAGAAATTCCTGCAAGTCAAACGTAAAGAAATAAACTGGCTACTGGTCTTTAGACCAGGGATGTTTTATACCGCTAATGCTTTCAACATCACTGACTCCTTGGAAGTTGGATCCACCCAGAGGTGCCTCTATGGAATGGCTTGACAATGTCCTTCTGGAAGGTCCCCCTCACTGAAAACCCAGGGAGGGCAATGTTGCTCTGAAACCCTTGGGGTTCCTGTGAGGCCGAGTCAACTCAAGGACACCTCTTTTGTTTCAGGTGTAGGCTTCAATCATCTGAACTTCCCAAACTTGAACTTTCTCTAGTTTAGTGTAGGCAGCGCAGCTGGGCATTGGACAGCAGCTCAGATTCCAGCCTGAAGGTGTGGTCTATTGTTTATTACTACACTAATTTCTACAACTTCAGGTGTATGTACACTATTACATATAATTTGACTTATTTTGTTCCCATGGCAAAGTGTAAAAAGTAAAAGTAAAAAGTCTTCCACTTTTAGAAAATGCTATCTATGTATGCCCAACCACAGTGGAAAATTAAATTCATTAGTGAGTAACTACATTTGTATTTTATTCGCTGTGGACTGCAATAACAAAATTTTCCCGATTTACATATATTGCAAATTCAATATTCATTCTTTTTTTAAATATCATGCGTGGCTAGACATTCACATATAAATAAGCTTTTACCTTGCATCAGTTGAACTTCAAGAAAAATTAATTACATTCACCATTTCCTGATTTATTTATTTCTGAAACTTAAGTATCCCCATGACAACCACACATTTTTGTTAATTTCTAACTAGTAAAAGCACCTTCCTGTAGCAGTCATGGCATTTACCAAGAGTTTTCTCTAAAGGCTGTAAGATCTATAATAACTTTTTAATATTGGTGCCTTTTCAATAATCACCTTTCATTTTAAATTGCACATATATGCAGATCACAGCTGTTTGCCTTTCTGCTTCATAATGTCCTCTTCTTTGTTAGGCTGATACATATTCCACTTCAACCTGTAAGGGCTCTGTGTTTCCAAAAGCAGCTACATTCATAATTAGCAAATCAAATCAGTTTTTTTGAATTTATTTTTCAGTCTCAGTTGATTCCAAAGCACCTATATAATCCTAAATCTCCAGTTATCTGGGAAATAAAGCATACAAATCCCATTTTCTGGGCATTTTAATAAGAGGAAAATAATTGAGAATTGGTGTTCAGGTACAGTGAGGATCCATCTCACTCACAAGGGCTCATTGACTTCACTACCAGAGCTTGCTTCAATCTTGTTAGTCCCCTCCCCCTGCCGCCTTTTCTATTTTCTAAGAAGGATCAGTAGGAAAAATTACTTTATCCCTACCGTCAAATGCCTGATACTACCGAATTGTTAAGTGGATCTCATTCATGCTCTTAAAAGTCTGACTCTACACATCCCTACCTGCTGGTCCCATTCCATCTTCTGTCTGCTGAGAGAATCTCATTCTCCCCTGATGGAGTCTTAAAAGAGGCTATTTTCTAGCTTGCTTATGTCTTCTCCAACAAGAATGTTTACTGAATTTCTTTGATTACTTTTGACTTGACTCTCTCCTTAGTTTTATGGACAGCCATAAAATTAGTTAAAGGTGTGCCCGTGTGTGTATGTGTGTGTGTGAAGGCTTATCTGATACGAATTATGATGAAATGTATTTCAGTCAGAGAAAAAAAGACAAAAGGTTAAATAACATTTTAATATAATAAGAGTAAGTGCAGAATTCACTATTTTACTTTTATCACAGAGACAATCATAATTCAGTATATGCTAAGAACAGGAAGATTGACATACATAGTGTCCCTACTAAATATCATGCTCATTTGTAGGATCAAAACTAACTTGACTTTGTAAATCTTAAATATATACAGATAGAATCCTTAAAATTCTTAAAAGAAAAATATTAACTAATATTAATTGAAGATTTGGGAGGTTTTAAGGGATTTTTTAACAAAATATTTGATTAATTATGATGAGTTTTAAACACATGAATTTTTTTTAAATACTATTCTTTGGGGTGGGGGGTTGGACCACGGTTTTTAGCAGGACAAACTTCATTTCCTAAGAATGCAAAAGTACATATTAGAAAGTGCTGGCCACATTATGGAGTCCCTGGGTGCAATAGATATATAATCGCTTGTCAATTTGAGGAATAAGAGTGTAGGAGTAGAGTCCAGCTTGTTAATCAGATCATAGCTAATGAGGCCTCTGTGTGGGCATGGCCTTCTCCTGAGAATTCTGGGAAACCCAGTATTTCCTCCTTGGGGTTGGGAGACTCTGCTCACACCCTGGGAGACATAGCAGCCGACAAGACATATGCAGAGACCCCTGCAAGTGTTGAGATGTTTCCAAGGACACTGGATCCAAAGACTTTCTTCCCACTGGCCTGTGATCTTCTGCATTTGGTATCATTGTGTGTGTTTTGTGAGTCTGAAGAGCACTTTATAGATTGGTATCAGACATATGGGCTAATATCGGACTTATGGATTGACCTGGACTGGGCTGGGATGTTTTCTCAATGTTCAATTGCTCTTGTATATATACCTCTTTTTTTAAATTATTTTATTGGGGGCTCGTACAATTCTCATCACAATCCATACATAAATCCATTGTGTCAAGCACATATGCACCTTTGTTGCCCTCATCATTCTCGAAACATTTGCCTCCCACTCTAGCCCCTAATATCAGTTGCTCATTTTCCCCTTCCCTCCCCCCTCCTCCCTCCCTCATGAACCCTTCATAGTTCATAAATTATTATAGTTTTGTCATAAGTTACCCTGTCCGATGTTTCCCTCCGCCCTCTTCTCTGCTGTCCATCCCCCAGGGAGGAGGCAATCCTTAAGATTCTTATAATTGGTTCCCCCTTTCTACCCCTAAATCTCTTTCTTGTACACATATGTGTGTCCATGGATTTGCTTCTCCAGTCTACCCAGATTCACACAAATGGTTAACTGAGTGGCTGCTAACCAAATGCATGGTGGTGTGAGCTCATCCAGAAGCCCCTGGGAAAACAGCAACCTTGGTGATCCCCATCAGGTAGCTAACAGCATTCCAAACCCTACAGCGCACAAGTCTACTCATCAAGCCCGAACTGACTTGATGACAACTGGTCATGTTTGTTTGTATGCTCAGTCACAATGTGACATGCGTTGGATAAATGGCACCAGATTATTTGCTTCATGGTGAAAACAAGACAACAACTGGTTGCCATTAAAGTTGATTCTGAGTCAGCTCGGCCCCATGGGTGTCAAGGTAGAGCTCCTCCTCATGGCTTTGAATGGCTGTGACCTTGCCAAGGTGACTTGCCAGGCATTTCTTTCCAGGCACTGCTGCAGTGGATGTGAACCACCACCCTTTGGATTTGCAGCCAAGCTGAAGGTGCTTGTGCCACCGAGGATCCATGAGTCTACACATGACCTTTAAAGAGATGCCCATTTTCTTTTACTCTGAAATGTTAAATTAAATAGGAAGGCAATAGAAAAAATACATGGTAGAAACAAAATGAAAAAAATGAAACACTGATGGTGATTGATAGAGACCCTATAAAACTGAGCAGTATTGCTCTCTCTGGTTTCTGAAACCGTAAATCTTTAGAGCAGTGGTTCTCAACCTTCCTAATGCCGAGACCCTTTCATACAGTTCCTCGTGCTGTGGTGACCCCCCAACCATAAAATTATTTTCATTGCTACTTCATAACTGTAACTTTGCTACTGTTATGAAGCGGGTGGCCCCTGTGAAAGGGTCGTTTGACCCCTCCAGGGGTCCGGACCCCCGGATTGAGAACCACTGCTTTCGAGGAAGAGAAAACATCATCTTTCTCCTGTGGATTGCTTCCTGGGTTTAAACTACAAAACTGTTTTTCCTTATCAGGCCAACCTGCAATCCATCATGGGAATCTTTACCTACTATCAATTTCCAACAAGAAAACACTTTTAATCTAAACATGGCTGTAGCATTTTTAATAGTTGGTAGGATGCCTGCAATCAGAAGTACTATAATAGTGAGCATCATATAATCCACCAAAACAAAAAACAAACAAAACCCCTCATTCCCACTGCGTTGCTTCTGACTTATGATGCCCCTGGAGGACAGGGTAAAGCTGGTTCTTTGAGTGCCCAGACTGGCTTCATGGCAGTAGAAAGCCCAGTCTGTGTTCCTATTTTCAACAGGTTGCATAACAAAAATTGTACTTTTAGAACTGGGGTGTGTTTGACTCAAACCATAGTATTTTCAATTGCTGAATATGCATGTGAAAACTCTGCAGTGAGTAAGGAAGACCACAGAAGACCGGCTGCATGTGATGTGCGGTGTTGGTGAAGAACACCAAAGTACCATGGACTTCCAGAAGAATACATAAAGCTGTACTGCAGGAAGCACAGCCATGACACTCCTTAGAAACAAGGCTGGGGACACAGCATCTCATGCACCGTGGACATGTTCTCTGCAAAACCAGTCCCTGGAAAGCATGATGCGGGGTAAGATAGTTTGTGGAAAAGAGGAAGACTCTCAAGGAGATGGGTAGACACAAAGGCTACAAAAATAGGCTCAAATAAAATAACCATTGTGAGGATGATGCAGGGCCTGAGAATGTTCAGTTTTGTTGTGCACATGGTAACGATGAGTTGGAGCCCACGAGACAGCACCCAACAGCCTGATGTCAACATGGTACCTTCAGAAGGTGGGGTCTTTGTGAAGAGAGAGAGAGATCACAGCAAACAGAATGACAGCTCCTGTGATCATTCAATGGCAATCATAAGAAATATTTAAGGCATTCTGGACAGGAAAGCACACACACAAACACACACACACACACACACACACAGAACAAATTCTCACAATATGGCCAATAAAAACCTAGTGGAAAGACAGCTCACAGAGAGAAGCCTCAACTTAGTTTCTAAAGCATTCTTCTGACATTAGATCATTTAGGATATTGGACTAGTTTACAACATGAAAGGGATGGATGTGGAGGGAGAAAGGGATTTGATAACTAGAAAAAAATTAATGGCCTGAAAAATATTTTAATTAATTTTCCAGACTGACTTTCCTTAAGTGATAATTATTTCAGAGTTTTTTGGAGTCTCATAACAGCATTTCCCCTACAGCTCGTTTTGCAAGCTCTTCTCCCTGAGCGGCTGCTTAGTCATCAGCTGACTCACGCGGACTGCTGCTGCATTTCTGATCCATTGAGAGAATCTGAACATCCTAGTTCCTGAATTTGTAAGCTCTATAGAAGCCCTTAAAGACAGCCTATAATTTATGTGTGTGTATGTGTACATTATCTTCCAAGTGCACATTTTCTAACATCTCTTTTAAATCTAAAATAAAACAAAACAAAACCTGCCAACAAACTGTCTTTAAAAGTACTAGCTAGGGAAACTTGCATAAGCGGACCCCTGGGCACATCACTGGCATGGGGATGAATGCTGGACGGTACTCATTTATGAGCCACTGAAGATGAAATCATGATGAAGCCCCATGAGTCTGCAGGGGCATTTTTTATAATGAAAGTCTAAAGAAAGAAATGTAATTAAAATAAAGAAACATAAGCATTTCTGATTTTATTTTAGAGACCAGGTATACAATTTTTAATCATGTTAACAAGTTGAGAGATTGCATTCAAATGCCCTGAGGGTGTCCGTAAGATGTTCCCTAGGATCACAAGTGGACCCTGCACTGTTGTGGTAGGAACCATCCAGTTGGTTCCAACTCAGGTACAGCAGAGCACACATGACCTGTCCTGCGCCAGACTCACCATTGTTAGGGTTAGCTCACGGTCGCAGCCCCTGACTGCGCTAATCCATCTCTTTGAGGGTCTCATTATTTGTGTTGCCCCTCTGCTTCAACAATCCTTTCCAGGGACTGGTCTCTCCGGATAGCATGCCCTAATACATGAAATCATTCTGCCATCCCGGCTTTGAAGGAACATTTTGGCTGTACTTCCAAGGCATATTTGTTCGTTCTTCAGAAAGAAAGGGACTTTCGTTATTATTTGCCAACTCCATAATTCAAACGCATCAGTTGCTCTGTGGTCTTCCTAACCCATTGTCCAACTTTCACATGTGCATGGGGTGATTGGCTCTGGCACACCTTAGGTCTCAAGGCAACATCCTTCACATTTTAGATCCTGCGATTAGGCTTCTTCTTTTGGTACTTTTCAACCTTAAAATATTTAATATTTCCTTTTCTAAAATCATCAATATCAGTAGTCACAGAAGTGGGCAAGAAGTCTTGTAGATGTATTCTATTAATTCTGGTATCTAAAAGTTAAGGTATAGATGAAACCACAATGGTTACACACATATTCAGAACCCTTGAGTGGTGTAAATGGTGAAAACAGGCTCTACTGTTAACCTAAAAGTTGGTGGTTCGAGTCCATTCACCGGAACCTGGAATAAAAGCCTAGAGAACTACTTTTGAAAAACAAGCAATGAAAAACCTACGAAGCACAGATCCACTCGGAAACACACCGGGTGGCCCTAGGTCAGTGTTGACTAGGATTCTGAAACACATATACTGGTATCTGCCGGCTAGAGGAAGCACAGTTATTTTCATAGTAGTTTATAATGGACTTCCAATTTTCTCTCTTCATGCTTTAATTTCAAGTAACATTTAAAAAAATTAAAACTTAACTGTACCATAATTTGACTCATTTTCAGCCAACCTTTTCATTTCGTTAGCATCAACCCCAAGCACTTGTGGGGAGGCCATTGACAGCATTCCCTGCCTCCCGGCATCACAGCCATTTCCACTTGGGCGCCTATGAGTTTCCAGGAGTAAGCAATTTGCTTTCCTCTTTAGCTCTGTTGGGTTTTGGTTTGGGGGTTTTATTTTTGCCTTATATCCCCAAGGTACAAATAAATAGATACAGTGCTGTATTAATGCCTGTTTTACGAAAATGCTCAGTTGTGATATACATTTTTAATATAATGAACTGACTGCATTATGATGAAAGATTCTAGAATGAACAAACTCATAAAAATTCATCGTTAATGCCTGTTCCTCAATTAAGGGAAGTCTGTCTATCGAGCTTAGGAGAATTGCTGGTAATGCGGGGAAAGCTCAACCATGTTTTTTACAGTCAGCTGCAGCTAATGCTTACATTCAGGTTGCATACGTATTGACTCGGGTGATTTTTTTCAAGGACAAACTCTACTGACCTCTCTGTTCTTTTCATGTGCAGCAATGTATTGGCTTACTCATCAAGAAAAAGCCTGGTTTTTAAGATCCCATGGAAAGGCTACAATGCTGTTTGTCCAAATATAGCATGTATTCTGATGAGAAGGTGCTATATTGGAAAGATGTCATCATTTCTGCTATGATGTGAATGCTACACAAGAGGAAGGCAAGGTCATCAGAAATTATCATCATACACTTGACCGACAGTCCATGGACAACTTGAGATTTCTATTCCCTAGGCTTCCAGTCCTTTGCCTTGTCCTCCTCCCACACTTGCCCTGTTACAGGATCTTGAAAATTGAAGAACATCTTGGAGTACTTATTACTGGGCCTGTGATCTCATTTACTCTGTGGAGCTGTGTGGGACTTTAAAAGATGGCTTACACTTTATTAATATTGAAGAATGCTACAATGAGAGATCTGAGAAAGTTCAAGTGGCCAAAGGACAGAATTTAAATTTCTTTCATTCCAAGGCATTACTGAGTGAAAGTATGGTGCAAAATTAATCTGGCTGGCAAGAGAGGGTGGATTACACAAAGCATCTGTTGCCTGCTGCTGGAATAAAAACACTGCATTTGTCTAGACTTTATTTATGATTCATTTTTGGCATCACTAGTCATTACTGCTGAAAGCCAAATTATAACAGCCTCGTATAACACATTACCTCAAAAGAAGACAAATTCTGGAGCAGACGGTTTTTGAAAATCTTTAAACAAATATATTTTTAGACTATCTTTTGTGTCCAGGAGGTCCCTAAGTCCCAAAGCAGTTCCAGCTTTTTCAGCACGACAAGGAAACCACAGAGATAGGAGAGGAGGGAAAGGAGAAAGACTTCTTGCAGCACCCCCACTCCCCCACCCCCTCCGTTCCCTGGGATCACAACCCACCAGGCACTTTGTGACTATACGTTTCAGGCCATTAATTTTGCCTTCAAATCCTGTGAGTTGTTGAATAGGCTGGTGCTGTGGCTCGTGTGTAGGGCCCTGAGAGGAAGGGAGCCGTGTCCCTCAGAAAGATCTTCTTCAGCAGCATTTGCTACTTTGATGAGTGCGTTTCAGCCTCACATCACCATTATTATTATTATTACTCGCAATTTAATTTGTACGAAAGCAAGCAGTGCTCTTCTGCCTCCAAAAATACGTCTTGAGTGGGTGTGCACAGGCCAGTGAGAGCGAAAAGCACGGGAGGGAGAGAAAGGAGGAAGTGGAGAGAAGGCCCAAATTGGATCTGTCCCTGCCTCCGAGCGTCATCTGCGTCTTTGCTCTATTAAAGCTGGGATTACCAAAGGCTCTTCTGTGAGATTTTAATATTTGAAGAAATGAGACTTTGAACTAAAAGATGGAGGGGAATATGAAATAAACATATAATCTAAAACGTAACTTAGATGTGAAGTTCAGAGACAGAGCCTAATTTATGAAGTTTTCTTTTTATACTTCTACCGTGCAGATTTAAATTGGTTCTAGGTTCTACTGGTAATGAGAGTCCGCGTTGCACCGATATTGCCCTAACATGAAGGAATAGCGTGCAAGGGAAGTGTTGTAATCACACAGAATGTTCTTACAAACATCCCGTACACTTCTAAGAGATATACATTTGCACAGCTTCTTAGTTAAGCGGTTAACGATTCAAGTGCACTGCTCAACACCTGGCTCAAGGACTGCAAACATTTCTGCCCCAGCCTGGCTAACGTTCAGCCAGTGAGTCAACACTGTGGTGCCTTTAAGTCCGACTTCTGCTTTGTGTTCACTGGGGCACAAAGTCCACCTTGACCTCTGACCCTAAGACAATTCCATTGAAGGTTTAAAATCCAAGTTCCCATGGATAAATAGTACAGAAAGGGCCAGGCTGTGAAAGGCATGCCTTGTGTATCCTGGACTTGCCCGTTACCCATCTTTGAGTGGGTGCAGTCTTACCACGAAGTTCGTGCTCATTTTGGTGGAACTATTTGTATTATCCTTCTCTGGCAGGTTTCCGTCTTGCACAGGTTTTGGCTTTTGCAGGTTTTACTGCATTTAGAGCTGATATGATAAGTGACATTTTGAATTTTAAACATTCTTTAATGAATGACTAAAGTAGAGGGAGAATAAATAAACACAACTATGGTAAAATATGTGTCATTTCATCAATGTAAACCCAATTGCCCAATTTTAACTTAATCTATAAACAGGAACTATGAAACTAGAGATTGTTATTATTCACAATAAAATATAAGTATTTGACAACAGGATAATGGAAGCTCTGGGAAGCCCTGGTGTCAGTCATGTCCTTGGCAATACTAGCCAGTGTGGAAGGTTTGAGGATTCATTTGACGTAAGCCTTGATCCACTCTCTTGGAAAATTGTATGCCTGCTCAGCACAACACTACCCAATTGAAGTCTCTTTACAATGTTTAAAGTAGCAGACACTGAAATCATCACCTCTGTAGCATGTTTAATTGCCCTCCTGGTGAACAATTTCATTAAGACACAGAATAGGCCTACGTGAGCCTTTATGCTGCGTCTCAACATCCACGCTCCTTTCGTCTTGGTTGGGGTCGCTTTCCCATCATGTTTCAATGGAGCCATCCAAGGGGTGCTGAGAACATCACCCTGGTCCAGGCAGAAGCCCCCATTCATCTCCTTTGGGTGTTTATACATATACCTATTATATTTCTTATATGTTTGATTATAACTCTGCTCATGGACTTCACTTTTTTATATCTATTATAGCGTCTTATGGAACAAATGGAAAGTAGAATGAAAAATCACTCCCTTAGTACTTCTTTCCATCCTTGTTTCTTCTTTTAATTCTTTTGCAAATTCTGATCATTTTGAATTTTTCTCCAGAAAAATTAATGCTGAGGCAGGTTATCACACAACCTTATTTGAGTCCTTCTCCCTAAGGATGATTCACTACACAGGATAGGAAAGCAGGTGTGATGGAAAATCTTCAACTCCCTACATGATACCCCTGAATTCACTATCGATAAAGCATGCCCTCCTGGTCTTCTCCCCAACAAAACAATACAATGTTTACCTCCTTTATCCCTACCAGCCCTTAGCCCTTACATAGGCAATTTACAGGGGAAATTCAACAAGCTACAAGGAGGGCAAGAATAAGGAAGTGCAAGACATCCAGTGCAGCTGAACAGAAGGGGAGAATGGAGGAAAGGTGTGACAAGATCCGGGTGGAGAGCTAATGAGGAGCCATGTCAGGTAGAGCCCAGAGGCAGAGTACATGCTCGTTTTATTAAAGTTCAATGGAGGGGTATAGCTAATCTTGGAATTGATATAATGTATTGATTCTCACAGTGCCTTACATTAGAATATGCAAGAGAATTAAAACTAACAACATGCATGCAAGAGAGCTTCAAAAAGGTCATGAAAAATATCTACTATATTTTAATTCGATTATTCCATGAACTTTAAAAAGTTACTGTGAATTAGGCGACGGTATACAGAGAAAATCAGTTTTCTGTTCATATTGAGATATTTTTGTCTCATATTGTCGGTTTCAATACCCATAATGAAACAGCGCATATCTGACCTTCTCCCTGGGTTTTCATTCTCCATTCCTCCTCCTTTTCTGGCTATTTTGAGTTATTCTGGGTAAATATTTCCCTTCTGATCTCAACTGGTTGATTATTCTAAGGCATGTGTACCTACCTAGTAAAAAATAAAAGTTAAATCCTGGAAAATTAAAAGAAAATGGAATTCTTCGTCAGTATCCTGAAGCCTCGATAGGTGAAAGGATGGATTGATTCCTGGCAACCTTTCATATGAGCTTCTGTTTTCTTTTTACTGGAGTAAGACTTGCACATCAGGTATATTTATAAGCAAGCTCTCCAAGCCATCCCAAATGCCCGGCAAGACTGGAGAATAGTTGCTCTAATTTACATTTTACAATGATCATCATGGCTCCCATAAGGAGTTTTGAGAAAAAGAGAAATATCAAGAGTTTTATTTGGACCAGGTTTGTAATTTTAGCTATCTGAAACCCACATCTAGGAAGAAATAGATTAAATAAATCTAGGACAACAAAACGGGAAGGGAAGTGTCTTGTTTAGTTTTAGCAAAATCCCAAGGTTGAAATGAGTGGGGTTTGGTGGTTAACTTTCAAGATGAAGCCCTACACTAACCTATTCTATGCCCCATCAATTCCGCCAGGTTCTTCTTTTTCATTTAACAGCTCTCACGTTGGGATATCTTACAATTAATGGTATCTGAGACTTGATGACCTATTTTTGTGTCAGAAAATAGAACAGTGTTAAGAACAACTGAAGGGATAAATTGTTCTGGCACACACGGCATCTTGGAAATACTATGCCTTAAGAACCACAGTGACCATGTAAGGCACAGCGGAAGAGAAGAGGTTTTCTCAAAACTGCAGATGTGTTAGTGATGAGGGATTTAGAAAGTCTGACCTCAAGAGAGCTTTCAAAGAGGCTTGGAGTTGTTTTGCTAGGTGTGCACCGGGCTTTCTCAGCAATAGGATGGAGCATATTTGGACTAGAGAGAAGGGAAAATGGAAGTTGCCCCACCTTAGCTAAGGACAACCATGGAGTCATGTCCTTAGGGGCTTCCAGAGTGGTTGAGGAAGACTGGTTCAGCGGGTAAGAGTGATGGAAGTCCCACAATAGCATTTAGGGGGTGGTAATCCAGAGAAACATGTGTTACCCACAAAAGAATCATGCATTCCTGCATAATCAAGAACTGAGTGCACTGGGATGGCAGCCAATTTTTATCTCATGCATATCTCAGTAATCCATACTGCCTGGCTCAGAATGACACTGAGTGAGGATGAGTCACTGGGAAAAGTTGGCTTTTGTGCTGTTAAATACTGAATGCAAGACACACATCAAGAGCAGACAATCAACCATAGAGGGTTGTTTATCCCAAGTCTAGACCGTTTCAAAGCACTAAACTAACCGCTAGAGGCAGAGATTTCCAACGCTTAAGCAAAAGAGAGACCAAGGCATTATATAGTTTAAAGGGGGCATGCAAAAATTGGATTCTCTGGGAAAGTAGTAAATGATGTCAAGAGAACAAATTCACACTTATTATTGGCAAAACTTCTTATGCAGGCTTGGTGTTTAGATTGTGGAAGCTAGTAAGGTGCCTGCACATAGTGGGTAGCCACGATATATTTATCTTTAATAAAGCAAGTATACTTTCCATAAAACAAAACCCCAAACCTTTGCTGTAGAATCATTCTGACTACTAGCCATTGTATAGAACAAGGAGAACCACCTGTGGGTCCCCAGGCTGTAATCTTTACTGAAGCAAACATTCACATCTTTCCACTAAGGAGCAGCTGGAGGGTTTGAACTACCAATCTTGTCTTTAGCGCCTGAGCACTTAACTACTTACCAGCAGGGATCCTTGGCATAGATTATGGATTATCCAAAAGGAAAATAACTTCATTGGCGAAAAACCATTTGATACATTAATGGTATCAGGCTTATTTCAAAGAACAACTATAGTTGTCTGACATTGGCAAGGAACCACATTGGAAGAAGTTACTCTCCACTAATTTGAAAAGCTTGTGAAACACTGAAAACTACTAAATTTTATTGTAAGTAAACACAGATATTCTCAGAAAGTATTTAAAACTTAGTTTACTTTATTGTTAGCACGTACCACAACAAAGAACTGGTCATACTGTCAGTCTCCATTATAAACTTAAAATTTATAATCTAAAACATCGGAATGTTATTTAATATGGCACAACATTTAAACTGATTGATAAATATGGTTTTAAGGAATTTCTGTAATTGTATAATTTATACATTTAAATATCTGAATATTATTCTGGTTGATATTAATGTCTATTAGTTTATTTGCTCAAGGGATACATTGTACCTTTATAAAATAAATAGCTTTTAGAGACGACAAAGGGATAGAACCTAAAGCTAATAGTACATGTTCATACAATTTTTAATGCTAGCATTTGCAAAATTTCAATAATCCAATGTCTTTTGCTCAAAGTATGATAGACCAGAATAATGGCATAATTATTATATATGTATAAATAAATATAAAACCATTTCCACTGACTATTTTGCCTCTAATCTCCCATTACATTTTTTCCTGATATATATCCATTTCATATTCATCAATTATTGATGCATGGCCAATTCTCCAAAGAGTGTTTGTTGATGCATTATCACTTCTGTGCAGAGTCTCTTAAGAGGGCAATGATCAAAGGCCAGTGTTGAGTTCACGCTTCAACTATTGAGCAGTCTGACCATCCAGTATCTTGCCAAACACGTGACATTCTAATTAGACTATTTAAAATTGACATGCAGGAGACAGATCATAAGTCATGGTAGCTAATATCTGTTGCTTTTCCATCTGTACTTTTCCTGGGGGAGAAATCAGCACCTGTGATATGAAAAATGCAAACTTGGGCTGTCTACAGTGTTTGTTTTCTGTTTTGGAAGATGCTGATCGGCCACAGATGCCGACGTACATTCTAATGCTTGGAGTACTGTAGACTCAAATTGGGGTGAAAGTGCTGATGCTACTCAAATATGCATGAGATGGCGGGCCTACTCGGGAATGCGCCGGAACTGCTGGCATGGTTTCAATCAGCAAATAAACATAAAAAAGCTTTTTTCATTTTAGATACAATTTTATCAAAACCAGTTTATAGTTGTGCACAGTATATGTGTGGGGAGCAAACACAAACCCTGCGTTTGTATGACCTGTAAACTCAGAAATTAAATACATTGTTAATTCTATTAACCTGTTTTTGATGACAGACATAATTGCTTTGGAAAAAATGAGACCTTATTCTTTTTGCATTCGCTGTGCTTTTTGATTAGAGGAGTGAAGACCTTTCCGGATGAGGGACCCCATTCCGTGTTCCACCTCCACCGCTAGAACAAGGGCTTGTGAATTGCTTCACTCTAATATGGTGGTGCTGGTGTTCCCTGGAGTTGAATTGCTCTCTGACTCATGGTGACCCCCTGCTCCATAGGATGAGACCAGTGTGACCCATAGGGATTTTACTGGCTGAGTTGTTTGCTTGTTTTTAAGGCCATTATGAAAAAAGTCACCATATCAATGTGCAACCTTGAAACTGGAAACAAGCTTCCTTCCTGTAACAAACAATGAAGTCCACCCTCCACCCTGCCCCCTCCATTAGCCAAAGTTCCCCATTGGGTAGCAACCATTATAGGTTAAGACATTATAGGATGGGCTTTCATTTTGTTTTCACATTTCCCGCTTCCAACATGATGATTGTAGACAATCAAATAGTAAAAATAAGATAAAGCTGGCAGTCACTGCAAAAGTCATCATTTTTGAGTTAGAGATTGTTGGAAGACAGAATTTAGTTTTAGTAACTAAAGTGACTGTCCTTGTCACTCTGGTAAATGAATTAGAAAAAAGGATCTATGTATAAAAGAGCAGAGAGAAGAAAGCATAGCATATTGAATAAAATAAGATAGAACGAGAGCCCTGAAAGCATTTGCTTTACATAACTATAACTCTGAAGATCATTAAGACCAAGTCTGATTGTAAGACCCAAGCATAGACTAGTCAAGATAGGCATTAATTTGGGTGCCAGAAAGGCAGGAATGCTGAACTCACAATCTATGATCTAGGTCAGAGCTCCTAATTAAGAAGAGGGAGGGGAGGCATATCAGTATTTCTGGAATTCTTGGATTGTTTTTGCTCCCTGAAATCAGAGTGAAACTATCCGAGGTAGTTGGCAATGCTGCCCAGCAGCTGCCCAAGTAGCAAATGCAACAGCTGGATCAATACAGCTATTGCTATAACAAAGTGAGCTGCCAAGACCTATGAAATGTCTAAATAAATAGAAGTCTGATTTTTTCATAGATATATATGTTAAAACTTGCCTCTATAAAAAATCATCTAAGATTCAAGGATGCAGTTATCTTTAAATATCACAGAGGGACTGGAAGAGGAGTCAAGAGACTAAAACTGTTAGCGATCACTCATTATATTATAGCATAATTATAGCACTTGATGTAATGCTCTTTAACAACAACAAAAAAAAACATTCAAATACAGGGGCTGGTTTGAAATCAACAGTATAGCAGTGTCTGGAAGACCACTTATTTTCAACGTATTATTTCATTCAGTGGATATTTATTGAGCTCCCGATGTGAGGCAAGCACTGGCCGGATTACAGACGTTGGAGATACGGTTATGAAAAAGAGAAACAAAAGTCCCTGCTCTTATAAAGAGACCTACATTTCAGCCATTGCTTTTCTAAAACAGCTCTTGATTCTGAATGGTTACAAGCGCCAGTAGCTGCTCTCCCGTCCTCACTCGCTGTGCCGACGGGGCTCCTTCGGAGCTGCTGTGGCTACTTTATGGAGGGGAATATCCATCATCCTCACATTAGCTATATGCAGGAGAGACTGCTACAGACGAGGAAAGTAAAGCAGAGAGAATGCAACTCACCACACATACCGCACTGTTTGACAGTGGCAGCGAGTGAGATCATTCAAATCCTGACCTCCTGGGTCCAGAGTATACCTCATTCGCTCCGGTCCCCTCACATCCAACCCTCAAGACAACAACAACAACACTTAGCCATGGGCTCGCATCCAATCCAGAGCCCATGCGCAGAGTTTCCAAGACGAACTCTTTCTGGAGCAGACTGCCTTGTCTTTGTTTGGAGAAGGGGTTGAGGGCTTTGATGAGCCCAGATGGCAGAGAACTGCCCGGCACCGAGACACCAGCACTGCTTCCTTCTATTAACAAGCACTTCACATGGTTCTTCCTGACGATTATGCTTCTATTTATTAAAAAACTCAACACACTGACACCTTGTTTTGAAAGAACAAATTACTGTTTATAAACTGGGTATATCACCAGTAACAATTCCATACATGCCAGGAATATACAGGCCATGAGAACCCTTCAAAATAAGCACATACAAAAAAAAATCACAGCTCTCAAATCTGATTCGGAATTTGGCAGTAATAAGATAATCACACTTAAAAGTGTTCTCTCACCTTAAGGCAGCACATGGTGCTTCTATAGAATTAAACATTTTTTAATCAGGAGCATAAAGAAACCTGAGATGAGGCAAAGAGATCATGGATATGATTAGTCCAAACCCTTCATTTTAAAGATGAGAAACTGAGGTCCACTGAGGCTAACTCACATCTGCCTAAGGTCATCCTTGCAAGCCCTCTCTTACCTAGAGATTTAGGAATATGTCCATTTCAAATCGTATGCTAATTTGAAGATTAATAGACCAAAATGCAACCTGCATGAAAACACCCCGATTTTCAATATTCAATATTGTGATTTAGGAAAATCATTATCAACTGTTCTTACTTGGGGCATTGAATGAAGGAATCTATCTTCTTCCCACCCCCACCCCCATATCAGAAGGTGTTCGCACCCAAATGTCATAGAGGTTAAGTACCACCCATCTATCAGGGGAAGTTTGCAAACTGCTATAGTCATGGGCAGGTTGCAGATTAAAACAGACTAGGTAAAAGAGCTTGATGGTCTACCTCCTAAAATTAGCCAATGAGAACTCTAAAGGGTTCAGGAGTCCGATCCCACTGTGAAGAGTACTGCCATCCACTGGAAGGTAACAATAGTAACGTGGCTGATTTACGCAAAGTGTGTGTGAATTATAAGCCCAAACCAAACTCTGTCTGAACTACAGGACAGGGCAGAACTTTCCCAGAGGGCTTCCCAAGGGTGGGCATCTCCTTGCAGAAATAGATTGCCACATCTTTCTCCTGGGAAGCAGATGGTAGATTTGAGCGGCCGACCTTCCAGTTAGCAGCTGGGTGTCCAGATTGCCGCATCATTAGGGTCCCTGATAAACTCTACATGTGGCATGGAAACCATTAATCTTACTATCAAGACATCTAGCTTTGAAATTTGCTTCTGTGTCTTAATGGCTTGGATATTCCTGGCAACCTTTTTTTCTTCAATCCTTGGTTTTCCTATCTGTAAAAATGTGGAGCATTAATACCAACTCCTTAGGATCTTACATCTATTTTCTAAATAATAGAATAAGTCATTTAAATACTAAAACTTAATGAAAAAGAAAACTAGTCTTTGCATCCTCTGTAGTTTTCTTAATTACGTTGACTGAAAAAGGAACTAAATAACTAGAAAGAAATTGATATCTCTGATGTACCATACGTGGGAGAAAGACTAGGCTTTCTATCCCCATAAGCAGTCTCGGACACCCACAGGGAGGTTTGCTATGATTCAGCACTGTCTCAATGGCAGTGAATTTGGTTTGGTTCAGAAGCACCATATATGTAAATCCACCGGTACTTGAAGATTTACTATTCCACGTGTTCTTCCTGTCTCTGCTCTCTGAAATTTTAATATAATTATTCTCTAAAAGTTTTCCACACTCTGGAAAAAGACAGATACAATCTTTGATATACAAGTATTGGAAATCTTTTTAAGCCTAAGCTGACCCTTCTTTGTCAGGCTTAAAATTCCTTTGTGAGAGCACCGCCGGCACCCTTTCTCCTTGCGTGCTACACTGCAGGGATGCCAAACCATCGGGTGTTCACCAAACTGCTCCACACGTCCAGGCCTTTACACGTCACTCCGTGTCTCCTATGCCCCTTTCCTCCTTGTGCATATGCCAACTTCCTTCCTGTTCATTTGTATTGATGCTTAGAGGCAGGGTCCATGCAGACTTTCTCTTTGCCCCTGCACAGTGCCTAGTACATGAGAGGACGAGTATCACATCTGTGACATGAATGAATGAGGTAAGAAATCAGGCTGGGGAAAAAATTGAAAAAAAAATTATATGTGGTTTAATAGTGGCTCTCTAAGAAGGACTAAATTCCAGATTTAAGAAAATAGTGCATGATAGGATTATTGTTCAACTGTGACTATAACTTCAAAAGGGATCATGTATGAAAGATAATAATGATGACAATATCTATATATTATATATACATGCATATACATGTCAAATATTTTGCCATTGCTGTAATGCATGACTTTGCACATAATTGGTGCTTCCTGACAATACTTATTGATAATTGAATAATAGTGAGTGGTAGATAATATAGTCAAAATATATTTTAAAACATTTACACTAAAATATCACCTACCTCATAACTGACCCATGGTCACATTGGCAAGACTGAAAAATTGCTATTTCCCCACTCCCATCTCTCTGCGGCCACTATAGTTCCCTGACAATGGATTCATTTCTCCACCCATCAGTGCCCCTAGAATCAGTGAGAGACTCAACTAGGCATTCAAGGTATGAATACTCCCCTGGAGTTAGAAAAATGACCACAACTACTCATAAAACCGTTGGACAACAGAGAATCAATTTTGCAAAGAATAAAAATAGCTGCAGATCATGTAAACTAATTAATAACATATCTTTCTATTCAGAAGAGTAGCTTATGAATACAAATGTGAAAACAAGAAAGAAAGCAAATCAGAAAATGATAATTACTCAGACTATCCTATCCTTGAAAATTTGACGCATGTCCCACCTCCTTCCCAAGGTTTTCCCTACAAACTACCTATCCATCATGAGACCAGTCCGTCTTTTCTGAATGAATACCCACTGCATCTTAAGGGCTAGTTATTTCCGCGGTACGTGGGTACTTTTCCCAAAAGGTCTGTCTGCGAGCTTCTCCTGAAGGCCAGGAGATTGTTTCATAAGGTTTCTTTTGTAACCCCACTGAGCTGTAAACAAAAATAGGTGTATAATAAATATCTGGTGATTCTGAATTGTTAACAAATGAGAAATGGTGAATTGTGACAAGAACAAAGATTGTTGTGTGTCTCCACTCTTTGTAGTTAAGGGAAACCGCAAAGGCAAGTGCATACAATAAAGAAGAGAGCAGTTAGTAGAGCAAGGGGAATCAAGGCAGAAGGATCACATTGGGACTAATACTTCGTTTGAAAAATAGATTGTCTGATGATCCCCAGGAAGTCTGCTGCGGAGCCTTGATGAGCTGCAGTAACCAGATTGGTTCATTAAGATATAGTCCCTGTAGTTCACCATGGCTCATCTTTATGATGAAATTGTGAATCTTGGAACTGAACATGCTGGGTTTTCTACTCTCATGACACCCAAAAGAATAATATAAAACTTAATTTTTAATGACTTCATATTCAGTTTACTGCCATGGTATATAGCTCAACCTCTGTATGGACCCAGAATGTAATAAAATTTGGTAATATGAAGAACTGTCAAAGCAGTCCCTATGAGCAATGGCTTACTCTAACTGCTTAGTGTCGAAAATTCATGGGTCTGTTTCAAAGAAATGCTGTAGATTATTAACTCACCCTTCCCATGCCTTCATCTCCCACACCATTGTCCTGTTCTACCAACCTACACTGCCATCTTGGCCTCATTATTGTCTGTTTTGATCACCTCAATAGTCAAAGAAATGGAACAGGGCCTACGAAATAAAATCTTTATTGAATAGATGAATAACAGTCATTTGTCACAGCAGTCCTTTGGACACCGGAAAGTTTGACAATGAAAAACCTGGACTTCTTCCTTGTCTGAGACCAAAGTAAAGATGGTGTGAGAGAGCTTGGCAAATCTACAATGAAAGTAATGATGTATAAGGTCACAGAGCCGAGCAGTGAGAATTACTGGGTCATTGTTTCCTGTAGCAATGGGTTGTAGACTTTACGAAGATAAGGATCTTTGTATTTCATTATTTCCTCAAACTATTACTATCAAAGAAAAAAGGGGGAAAATACATCTTATTTCAACTGTTTCTAAAAATGTGGGGAGCCTTACATCTATGAAATCAAGTATGTGTTTGGGAGGTGGAGGAAAGAGTGGGGTGGGTGGATGTGGGACAATACCAAGGGGATTTCACAAAGAGATTGGTCTCCAAATGACTGGTGAGCCTCAACTCACTGGACTAACCATAGGGCACCACCGTCTGGCATGGCTCACATCCAGTGCATATTACTGACTACATTTCTGTAATATCTTCATTATAATACCACTTCAGTGATAAAGATTTAGCTAGGACATTTTATAAGAATTTTTAGCAATCCATTAAACGCCATAAGAAGGCATGCCTTTGGTCTCAGTTTGGGATCAAGAAGGCACTTGGGAGAAAAAAGAAATTTAAAACCTTCATCAAGAAAAGAAACAGCACTAGCATCAGCTACCAAATGAACAACAATAAAGCAACAACAATGCAATTAAAAAGTGAGCCAAAGATCTAAAGTGCAGAGTCGCAGACACAGGCAACTCCAAGTTTCTGTAGAGTCTAAAGCTTATACCAATTTAAGGCACTATCTTCAGGAAAAAATACAAGGTTACGGAAGCACAATTATGTTTAGACACTTAAAAGGGGTGTGTGCCCAGTGAGTGCCCTGGAGCTTCGGCTCTATATGTTCCACAGCATACTCGCCTGTGGTTTACTCTTACGGGAGAGGCAATGCTTGTGAATCAGTCTTTCAGGTAAATCCAAGACAGGAAAAGAAGATATATGGAAAGAGAAATGTGGGGAAAATAAAGGAATGAGGCAGCGGTGGCAATTAAGCATTAAAGTAGGAGTAACATGGACAACAGAGAAAAAGTCTGTACTGAGGCAAAATAAGAGAAAAAGAACTTTGCCTTGTGGGAAGGAAAAAGCTATTTAAATCTGAGAAGCGCCTATACGGTCATCACTCCGTCAGGCTATCACCCACAGGACCGCTATCTTATTGCTGGACGATTGTGGAACTCACCCTGAAGAAAGAGTAAATGCCTGGGGACATTTTACTACCTTCCAGTATCAGCCTCACCTTGTCCCCCTTCCTGCCCCTACTTCCACACCAGTGTTTCCATGCCAGATTCGACTTATGAAGTAGCTTATACACTTGTATAAAACTTGTATGACAGAAATCGCTTCACGAGTCAATTCATGGCATCGAGGCCATTCGATTGTTACTGCCACTCAGTTCCAACTCCTGGTCACCCTGTCTATGTACAATACAAAGAAGCCGCCCTGGTCCTGTGTGCTCCTCACACTTGTTCTCATGATGGAGCCCAGCAATGGAGCCCCCATGAAGATCGGTTTTTCAAGGTCTTCCTCTTTTTCGCTATCCCACCGCTGTCCCAAGCATGATGTCCTTCTCTAGGACGGGCCTCTCCTGACAACAGGTCCCAAAGTACGTGATGTTCGGTCGGTAGCCAATAAAATATAGAGCAACGGGAGAAAGTGTTACTCTTTCTTTATTTCCTGTGAATCGATCACAAGCTAGGGGGATGGAGAAGCGCACTTAGCACAATGAAGTGATTAAATCCTACCATATTAGAGATACTAAAGTGATATACTATATTTTGAAAGGTACTAACATTCTGAAGAACAACAATAACAAACTGAAGAGGAGAAAGGAGGGGCTAGAAGTTTCAGGCTCTACTTCATCACCGATTTCTTCATTCAAGCGACCTAATCACGATCCTGTGCTTGGGAGATTACACCGGATGCCAATCTGAGGACAAATACGGATGGTCTTAAAGCAAAGGTAGGGTACGCTTGTTCAGAAAAGTAAATTTTAAAAGTGTGAGTAGTGTCCCTCCAACTCTAGGTCCAACGCCATTCATATTTTCATATCAGCCTACAGTTAGATAGCAACCCCCCAAAGCACGGCTCTGTCTGCTATTTGCAGAGGAAAGAAATTCGATAATACATACCAGGAAAGAAATCCCTTAACTTGTTTTAAAGCTTCTCATTCAGCTCACTGAAACAATCACCCACATTCATTAAGCAAAGCCACCCAACCTCTTTATGGTAGTTAGGATGAACGACTTTACATTTTCAACAGAAGGGGGGAGGACTTTTATTCCAACCCATATTCTTTGTTGGCTTTAAAGTTCAAATAGCTCTACTCTAACCCTATCCACTGCCCTCAGGTTGATTCCCATTCCAACCTACAAAATGAGTTTTTGCTACAACCCACAAGATCGACAGGATATGAGCTCCCCCTACTGGTACAATGCTATTCCCACTTCATGAATCCAGGAAAGGATAGCTCGTCTAGAGGGTGAAACAGAATTGTAATTAAGCAATTAGAAGGAGGAAAAGTCAAATACATTTATCTTCAAAGAAATAAAATAAGAATAAATCATGGCCACTCTAAAATAATCTCTTCAAAAGAAAAATGTAAGGTACACATTTGCAAATATCTGGCTGTGCCTTTTCAAGCCCCCGCTCCAGGAGGGTGGATAGAGCGAATTAAATGACTATCACTCTAAGGATGTTCTGATGTTCTCATCTGGACTGGGACGCAGCAATTGGGAGTGCTTCAGTGTCGCAATGGTGAAATATTGATAGTGGAATTTCCTCCTGAAAGGCACCAGGTGAAAAGCTCGAGGTCCTGGAGAAATAAATTAAGTAACGCTGTGGAAGCTGAGCAGTCGATTTGAGTGTACATGGTTCTCCTGCCTCTGAATGTGACTTTTGTATTATGTGAGCGGGGAAACTGAAAGTAGACACAGTAGGGTTTATACTTCAAGCCATTCAAACTAGTTGTCTCCGGAGGAGAAAATTCACCGTGAGAGAATCAATGGCAAATACAGGTAAAGTGCTAGTGTGGGGACATTGGGACACTCACACTGACAAAGCGAGAGAACGGTTGCAAAGGTGTTGCTAGTGATAAGCTGTCATATATATGCACAAGTATGTATATATGTATATATATACATATATATATATATATATATATATGAAAGAAATGCAACTCCCACTCGTTAAGTCAGCAGAAGGGAGCTGTTTCATGATATTTGCTATATTTGTAAGACTGAAATTTGATTATAACTGATTCTGTTATCACAATCTGCTACATAGCCTACATAGAATATAAATATGTAAAGCCATTTAAAGGCCAAATTCTAGAGCTATTTTTATATTTTACCTTTTTACTACCATACCAGTGACTATGCTTAAACTGTATAAATTTAAAATAGAAAACAAAAAATAGTATGTGCAGACTTTGTTGAAAAGCCCCTAGTTAAGCCTCCCCCCCCACCCCACCCCCACACAAAAGTATATCAATAGGCTTTCTTCTTGAAAGTCTAAGAAATTTATCTTAGAGCAATATCATAAGCTCCATGCATGGGTTTTGGTTTTTTTAACGATGCCTTTTATTTTCATGCCTGACAAGTAAACCTATGTTCCTTCATGTTAAGTGTGCATTGAGAATTAGCACAAAATGTTTGTCTTTAAATTAGCATGGAACACATTTTCCGCATCAATTATCAATATCTACATACAAAGAAATGTAAGTATATTTGAGTGGTGTGGATACTATATATTTGTCAATGTTCTACCATCTTTGTTACTAACACACCAGGCAGCCAAGAAGAGCCTTCTGGACCTACTCAACTATGATCACCCTTCTACCCCCTGTTGCCTTCCAGACAAGTCATTACCCATGCAGACGCCAGACAATCTTTAAAAATACAAACCTAACTACATTATTCCTTTTCAAAAACTTTCCATGACGCTGTGAATAAATAAAATTCCTTACCACTTCTCTCCCCTCCTCCCCCTCCCATCGGCCCCCTCAGTCCCTGTGCTCAAGCCTGCTTTGGGTTCTGGATTTTCTCGCAGGTCTGCCCTGCTTCCGGGTCTTAGGTTTCCTTATTCCATGTCCTGCCTCTGGATCTTGGCATCCCTCGTTCCTTCTTATCACTTAAGAATGCAGAGCAAGCCTCAGGCATCCGCAAAAGCCAGCCACTGTGAACAAGGGGATTTCAAAAAGTTCACGGAAAACAATGGAATTAAAATATAATGGAATGTCCCCATGACCTTTTAGAAGCCCCCTCATAGACTGGCTTACTTTCCTAAAACCATTATCATCCTCTGAAATGTTCTACTTTATTTACTTCTTTCCTGCCCATCTTTTTTCACTCCAGAATTATATGTCCTGCTATGTTTTTCTAAATTGCTACCATCTGAACTTTAACTAACATGTATGTTGTCACTACTGAGAGAGTACCTAGTGAAATAGACTCCCCACGAGGACACTCAGCTACTAACCTAGAGGCTAATGGTTGAAGGCCAACCGGGGGGTCATGGAGATCTGCTTCCATAAAGATGGCAGCCGCAAAGAAACAATCCCTGACACTGCACGCAACTGATGGGCTCCGTACCATGTGAGGGCTGTGTGTGCTGGAATCACCTCCAGGACATGCTAGAGTATATTACTGAAGTACGATAGTATCAATGAATACTAATGGAATAGGGCTTTGACTTTAAAACATAAGATGTGTGTGGGTACATGTATGTCTGCATGTGTGCTTGGGGAATCCAATAAACTAAATGTAGAACAAATACCTATACTATACCTATAGATATTTCTATATGTTTGCAAAAAAATATTTACTCAACATCATTTTCTAAACAAGTTAACAAATGCTTAATGTATTTCAATATAAAATATTTTCTTTTTTATGATTTTACATTCAAGACTTACTTTAAAAGCTGATATGTCTCTCTTAAAGAGTTATAGCAACTATCTTACACGTTGTTGCAACACACAGTAGGTTCTCATTATAAATGTGGTAACAAAAAGCAGTAATAGATTAGTCTAGAACGTGGTTTTCCAGAATGAGTGGCATTGCTGCAGAGAGGTCTAGAATGACAGGGGGTGGGGGGGGTGGGGGGGCTACACTTTATCTCCAATTGTGGGCTACAGTACAAAAGTTGTTTATCTTTCTCTTTTAATATAATTTGTTTAATTTTTTTCTAAATATTATTTATTGTGCTAAATTTATTGCCCAATGGTTTATTGGCACATATTTCATATATCATCACCACAATCAGTTTTAGAACATTCGCTTCATCTCTTTACCCATCATTATGAGCTCCCTGTTTCCTGCCAATCTCCAAGGAACCCTTAATCTAATTAATATTTCTATGGAATCACCTATCCTGATTTCATATACAGAAAAAACATTACAGCTAAAAAAAATAAAATAAAATAAAATAAAGAGGGATTGCCGGAAGGCACTGAGTATTTGTTATTGATTGATTGATTGATTGATTTTCTGAAAAAAAGGGGTGGTTGGGAACCTGTGGTCTAGAGTGTTACACTCCAGACTAATGAATTACTGAAGAATTGATTATCAATTAATGGAGAATATAAATTAGCAAGTCCCCTAATTTTTACTTTTTCTTGTAAGTTAATGTTGACGTGTCATTTCCAGTGCTTTGAGAACTTCCATCATGACGTGTGAAGGCAGCACACTTCAAAGTCATCCATTAGTTACAGCACTTTTCCGTGGATTCCTCTCCAGCCCCAAGGCCCCAGAGAGTACTATGCAGCTACTGCGCTTTTCTTTGTCTTGGTATTAGACCTTTCTTTCCTTTACCTTATCCAGCTTTACAAAAACTAGAAACTTCTTCAGAAAAAAAATGTTCCCTCAGCATTAGAGGTAAGCACTGCGTTCTTAAAAACATCAGAAGTTGTAGTTTTTATTCTCAGAGAGTAGAAGCTAAAAACTAGTTAGGTGAAAAGAAAAAAAAAACATCTAAGAATATTGGTTAAAACAAATATTATTTCAAAAATTAATGGTGAACCTTCCATAAATGTATTTTGTTCGTCCTTTGCAGCTCCTTGGACAAGGCTTTGCCTCCTATAGTTCTTTTGCATGTGAAGAAATAAGTACCTGTATCCTATGATACAGAAGGAATGTCCCCAACCAGATGTCCCCAACCAGATCAAGCCTTTAACTGTTGGATAAAAATAAATGGTACCGTGGAACTAAACAGCATTCAATTTGAGCTTTTTCTTTTCTTTCTTTCCTATTTCCATTTTTCCCTTCAGTCCAAATTGTAGTGAGCTTTGCTGAATCAGCTTCCAACTCATGCCAGCCTAATGCACACTAAAACGCTACCTCATCCATAGTTGTAGGTCAGATCCATTGGACTTCTGTGAGCTAACTCGTTGATGTCTATACCAGACTTTGGTCCCTAGTCCATTTTAGTCTGGCAGTGCTGGGGAAAGGCAAGCATCACAGCACCACCCAAGCCCACACTGATAAATGAGTGGTGGCTGGGCGTGCAGTACACCGAGCCTAAGTCTCCTGCATAGAGGGCAAAAATCTAACATGAATTCTAGATCCATTAGGTACCTATTCCACCTATTATTCTCCCTCCTTCCTTCAGATATCATTGCTACAATGTGACAGATCATCATAGTTTGCTGACTCCTATGTTTTCACGTAATGACAGTCTGAAGCTACCATTTAAAAAATATATCCATATTACACATCAATGTATATTCAAGACTCACACTGCTAGTCAGTGAAAAAGTTAGTGACAAGAGATTTTGAAATATAACCTATTTCCACCAAGTAAATTCTGACTCACAGCAATCCTATAGGAAAAAGTAGAACTGTACCATGGGTTTTCAGACTGTAAATCTTTTCTCTTTTTCTTTTTTTTTTTTTTAAGGCTTAGAGGTTTTTTAAAATCATTTTAATGGGAATTCTTACAGATATTATAACAATCTATAATTCAATTAGATCAAGCATAACTGTACATGGCTGCCACCATCAGTTTCAAAACATTTCCTTTCTTCTTGAACTATTTGATCACAGCTCCCCTTTATCCCCTCCCTCCCACCCCCATCCTACCTCACAGGACCCCTTATTATTATATTTATATTATTATTATGATTTGCCATCTTACACCATCCAATGTATCCATTCACCCACAATTCTGTTATTTGTTCCCCTTGAGTAGGGTTATATAATCATCCTTACTATCAGTTCCCCCCTCCACCCCCTTCCCATAGCCTCAGGGAATCATTATTCCCGTTACTATTTCTGAAGGGTTTCTCTATCTTGGATTTTTATGCATCAAACAATCTTAATTGTACAAATGAACCTACACAGGTCTAACAAGATTAATGAGGTAAAACTAAGACCATAATAGTAAGGGGAGGAAATATTAAAGGACTAGAGGATAGTGATGTGTTTCATCAATGCAAACTGAACCCTGGTTATATCATCCCTTCCATGTGGCCCTTCTGTGAGGGACTGTCTGATTTTCTTACAAGTGGGTTTCGGGTCTCCACTTTGTCTAAATCTTTGTGGAAGTTGACTGTTTCATCTTTTTCCCCTAGAGCAGCTGGTGGGCTCAAATTGCCAGCCATTCAGTTAGCAGCCTAGTATTTAATCCACTGTGCCATTAGGACGTCATTTATAATAAAGACCTCTCAAATATCAAATGTTTTCCTTATAACATGCTAAATTCTATAAGAAGTTCCCAAAAGATTTATTATTATGATAAATATTTTTAAAGAAAGCAACAAAGATATGTTTATAGAATTTTTGTTAAGTCTCAAGGTTGTGGCATATATGTGTGTGTGTGTGCATGTGTGTGTTCTAAGATTCAGAAGGAGACCCAAGTGGTTACAATGGCTAAATAATTTCTCAAGTCTCCATACACCTGTCAACAAAATGACAGAGAGAACTGATAATATCTGTAGGAGACCAACAGGCAAATGGATGAGATTGAAGTACAACTTTCCAAAGTGTGATATGATATTATTTCCATTGATTTTTAATATCTTTGTTTTAAAATAATTGGTTTTGAAAAAAACATGGTTGGGGAGATTTTAAAACACAACTGAAACAAAGTTCAATGAACTTCTTACTGTGAGATATCTTTTACAGATGGCTAAATTGACCAACAACCCCAGTTTACATGGGACTGGATAATATAGGATTCTAAATGCTGACACCTGGAAAACTCTAGACAAACTGGAAGAAACTGGTCATCCTATATGTAGCTCTCTAGAAAGAGGAAAATATGCTGCATTTTGCAATCTTATTTCCCTGGAAAACCATCTCATAGAGCAGCATCTTGAATCACTTAAGTGCTGCAGAACACAAGTTAAGAAGTGCTGGAGTAAGGGAATGTTGTCGAGATCTACTCAGCAGTCTGCAGCATTGATTTCACCCTTTGTTGCATCTGGCAAGAACAGAACCAATTTTTCCTAATAAAGCCTCCTTTGGCAGCATTACATGCTCTTTTAGATGGGTGAGAGAAATGTATATGGTAGAATTGGGGGGGAGGGGAAGCTGCATCTGGGGCACATTTGTTTTACAAATCATATGTGTTAGCAGCATAAAAATAATTGAGTAGAGGAATGTTTCCAACGAGTAAATGTTAATGTGTTAATATGTAAAGGAATATTTAAGAATCGGAACTTCGAAAAGGCAACACAGCCTGCCCAATCATCAACACTAACTTTTTGCCTCGACTAAATGTTGAAGAATGTGGCATCAGAGGAAGTCTTATCAACAGCCTTCGATATGCAGATGACAAATTTTGCTTGCCAAAAGTAAGGAAGATTGAAAGCATTTGTTGATGTAGATCAAGGACTGTAGGCTTTGGTATGGAGTGTGACTCAATGTAAAGATCAAAATCCTCACAACTGGACCAAAAGGTGACATCATGAGAAATGGAGAAAAGATTGAAGTTGTCAAGGATATTGTCTTACTTGGGTCCAGAATCAAGGCTCCTAGAAGCAGCAATCAAGAGATCAAAAGACAAGTGGCATCCAGTAAATCTGCTGCATAAGACCTTTTTAGAGGGTTGTAACGAGTTGTAGCAACGATATTACTGTGGGGCTTAAGATGTGCCTACTCCAAGCCATGTGTGGTAGTTACATAATCTGGTGTCAATTTGGGATTTTAGAGGATTAAGAGTAAAGGGGTGAAGTCTAGTCTGTCAATCGGGTCTTAGCCAATGAGGCCTCTGTGTGGGCTTGGCCTTCTCCTGAGAATTCTGGGAACTCCCGTATTTTCCTCCCTGAAGGCAGGAGACACTTCTCTCTCGGCTCACACCCTTGGAGACTGTCTACTGACGGCGTTCACTCCCTATGAGACATCCTTGAGGAGAAGTCACATGGACCTATCCTGATGCAGCCAGAATTCTGGAGCTTGAGAAGCTATGTGGAGACCCCTGCCAGTGCTGAGATGCTTATACCACCACTGGATCTATAAGACTTCCCACCCACTGGCCTGTGATCTTCCTGTATTCAGCATCATTGCATGTGTTTTTTGAGTCTGAAGAGGAAATTTATAGATTGGTATCGGACATATGGGCTAATACCAAACTTACGGACTTGATCTGGACTGGGCTGGGCTGTTTTCTGAATGTATAGTTGATCTTGTATATAAACTACTTTCTTATAGACATATGAGTCTCCCTGGGTTTGTTTATCTAGTCTACCTGGACTAACACACCATGGTACTTTCAATGGCCTCATCTGCATGTGAGTTTTAGACATTGAATAAGAAGACAGAAGAAGAATCGATGCAGATGAATTACAGCGCTGAGGAAGGTTATTGAAAGTAACCTGGACTGTTAACAGGATAAACTGATTTCTCCATGTTTGAAGAAGCATGGCCAGAGCACTCCTTAGGGGCAAGGAAGGACAGACTTTGTCTTATATACCTGGACAGTTGTGAGGAGAGACCAGGGCCTGGAGATATGGGTGGTAAAGTCGAGGGGCAGCAAAAGAGAGGAAGATCCTCATGGGGATGGACTGACGCGATGGCTGAACGATGGCCACAAGCATGGGAACGACTGTGAGCAGGGCACACGACTGCACGTGTCTTTGGAAGCTGTGTGTCTGAAACGACTCGATGGAACAGACAACAACAACGAATGCGGAACTCCATTGCTTTTTCACTTCCTCTTTTGACATTTTACACGGAAAAGTCTTTTCTTCTTTCACCAGATTGCTCTCTGATCTTGATTCTCCAAACTATCACTTCTTCTCAATCTGACCATAGCCATTACCACATTGCCCAGTTGTATTCATATAGGAAAATATATGTACTAGAAGTTCATGGGATGAGTGCAAGTGCCCTAACTTAGAGGCGCTGAACGAAACTAGAGTAACCATGCAGATGTCTTAAGGAAAACATATTACTGATTTTAATGCTACTTTATGTAAGTTGAGAGCCATAGTTGGCAGTTACTGGAATGTAGAAGGTGGGCCTCCATGTTCACTCATGCATCGTTAGTTGTTAAAATAGTGATTGACTTCAATTTCCTATTAGTTTCTTTGTTAGTCTGTCATTTAACCAACATGCATCAAGCCCCTACTACATGCTAATATAGCTTTAGGAAACCCAAGTGGTTGCTTCTTTACTTTCAGTCTGGTCACATTGATGTAACATACTCTAAAATTTCCAGACGGAGGGAGACTCCTCACTCAATATTAAAAGCTGAAATTCACACAGGTCTGCTCTCTTCTTTTATTAAAGTCATAGTCCTTCTAGATGTGAGGAACTAATATGCAACGTTTTTTTCCTTAATTTTTAAGTAACATTCTTTGATGAGTAAAGTACATTTTTTAAATCATTTTATTAGGGGCTCATACGACTCTTATCACAATCCATACATACATCAATTGTGTAAAGCACATTTGTACATTCATTGCCCTCGTCATTCTCAAAACATTTGTTCTCCCCTTAAGCCCCTGGAGGAGAAAACAACTGGACTGACAGTTCCGGGGGGACATGGGAGAAGGGGAGGTGGGGGCAAATGAAGTGGTGTTAACAAACCCACGGAGTAAAGTATATTTTACATAGGATAATAAGCATAACTCCATGAAAACTCAAAAAATACTTGCTTTTCCATGCTGGTTCACTGTCAAATTAAATGAAGGCATCACATGGATTTCCAAATGATTCTATTCTGTGGCCAAAGTCCTTGGGTATTTTAATGAGTAATTTGGATGTGGAAAAAAAGTATTCACAAAGGGTAAAATTACCTCAATTACCTAGAAACTAAGTAAGTTCAATACTAAAATAACTTTGTCTTCTCCCTCCCTCCCCAACATTTTTAGGAGAAGAGGGTAGAACAGAAATGGACAAGATGGAATATTAGCATCACGTGCTATGTTCTTCAAAAATTAAAAGAAATTCAAAAGAAAACTTTTCCAGGGTACACTTGCAATCTTATTTTACTGGACTCTTCTTGGGTTCTTTTCCTTTAGTACTTGGAGTTAAGCCAGTCCTTTTTTTTTATAGCCGGTTTAGATTGTCAATATAATCTCCTAGCTGTGTTTTTTGTGAGCTATGTTAAACTTTAAATAATTTCCCAATCTCTTCTATGGGATTAAAACCATCCTAAAGTTATTTAAATAAACTAAGACCTTAATTTTCAATGTAACTGAAAACTTTTAGAAATTTAAGTGTACTTTTTTCTTAAGAGATAATGTTAGAAACTTTCGGTAGGTTGGCTGAATAAATATTTACTTGATGGTACTAATCACCAGGCCTTACATACTTATGTTCTACATATAAAAGTGTTCATTAAAATTATCCCAGACAGAGAGTGGGTAGGAAAGAGGGAACTGATTACAAGGAACTATATGTGACCTCCTCCCTGGAGG
>NW_022103899.1:18046291-18057270 GCF_000313985.2 Echinops telfairi
TGTATGGATTGTGATAAGAGTTGTATGAGCCCCTAATAAAATTAAGACAAACTACCAATTTATAAACTATCAAGGGCTCATGAGCGGGAGGGGGGAGGGGGATGAGGACCTGATGGGGTTTAAGTGAAGAGAAAATGCTTTGAGAATGAGGGCAATGAATGTACAAATGCGCTTTACACAATTGATGTGTGTATGGATTGTGATAAGAGTTGTATGAGGCCCTAATAAAATTATTTTAAAAAAAAAAACAATTTTTAAAAAAGAGAAATATTTTTTTTCAAAAGCAGATGAGGTGCCATCACATCCTAAAAAAAAAAATTATCCCAGCCATAAATATATGTATATGCATATTCTACGTTTACAAGTATATATGTATATATACATATCACATAATATATACAGATGGTTAGAATGAATCATGTTGGTGACACCAAAAAAAGTGAGTTGGTATAGAAAAGGGGAAGAACATGCTAACCAATTTAGTCTTAGAAGATATCTAATATTTAGGCAAAAATACCTTGCTTCAGGCCGAGTGAAGACAAGTTGTAAGGTACAGAGATAGGGCACTTGATTGTTTATTACACTAGACCAAGTTCAATGCAAACGTACTGACTGGAGTTCAAATCTAAGATGAATAAAAAGAACGCTGACCTTGGAGAAGCAAGAGCTTCTTTAATTTACTGCCGGCAAGATCACCGTCAGCTGATGGATCACAGCAGCTACTGCTGGGTTATACACAGGGCAGTGGTAGGCTGAAAGAATTATTTTACATGAAACCATTATTTTGCATGCAAGTATGAAACAACTTTGGGATGACAAGCCAAAGAGCAGGTAAACCGATGAAGAAGCTGTTTTTGAAAGCTCCATCTAGCATTGCTTATATTGACAGGAGATGACCAGGGACTGCAATGGTGGATTGATTGGTGGAAGGGCTGAAAAGAGAGAAGTATGTCTCAGATCCCTCTAGACTAGAAATTCGCAGTGTGCTAATTTACTAGGTTGGACTTAATAATTCTGCATAATTCTATTTCAAAGCAGAGTTCTACATCAGGTGCTCTTGCCCTCTTTCTTAGTAAATAACTAATGGAGTTTCTGAAAACAAATCCTCAATGTGGATTGACAGCAAAGATGTCAAAGGAATTGTGATCTGGGGGTTGCAGAATGCAGCCAGTTAATATCATCCTAATATTTAAGAGGAATATCATAATTGTACTACTAATTCTCCTTTTCTTTAAACTGTAAGCTGTTTCACTTTGATACTATTTTAATATCGTCCCTACTTTCTACAAGAACCACATCCAAGCTGTGTGGACAGTTGTCTGTCTCTGGAGGAACTGAGAAAACCAGGGAGCACTCCCCAAGCCTGGAGCACCCATTCCCAAAGTACAGAACAAGCTCTGAAGGGACGGCAACGAGGATGCTTTCTCGTCTTCAACAAGCCTTTCCATGAAGTTTCCCTCACGGCCACTTAAATCCACGTGTCCGAATGTCTACCTGTCAAAGATCCTGTTGGTGCTGTGGTCTTGGCAGAGAACGGTCAGTTTACCCTGAGTCACTCTTGCCCTATCTCCAGGCTTCAAAAATAAGGACGAGCGTTCCCATTTAAATAGGAGCAGTCTACGGAAAGCACACTATTTTGGATGGATGTCATTGCAAAGATGGGCTCCTAATCTAACTGATCCCACTCACACAAACATTCTGCTGTGACCTTCATTAAAAGAACGTCACGACAGAACAGCCACTCAGTCAGCCAAACTCTTGGATAAAGGGAAAAGGAAACATCTGGAAAATGAGAAAATGGAGGGAAATTAAGTTTATAAGCATTGTTATTTAATTAGGAATAGATCCAGTTTAAATGATCCATCTGCAGAACAGGTTGTTGGAAGGACCAGGGCAACCTTATTTTAAATCCACTTAATTCCTCTCACACTCTTCTCAGAGATATGAGCAGGCAATGAGCAACTGGTTTACTGACTGGCAGGCACTGCAATAATTATTTTGCTTTGACTCATTCAGCCAGTGTGCTAACATTATTTAAACATATTGTTTCTATTTATTCCTGGATTTTTTAAAAAAAATCCCAGAGCTGTAACAAGTGTGTAATTTACCAGAGAAAATGAAATTGCTCTTTGTTAAGTACACATTGAAAATCATATGCTACAAGATGTATTGTACATTTAGTACAGTAACGAAAAGAGCTATATTTTCAAACCCAAATTTGAAACAAATTCAGTGCAACTTGGCATGCGGTGCAGCATACAGAGAGACTCTTACGCATTAAATGCTGACTGATAACAAGTGGAATTTCCCGTATGCTCAAGAAATATCAAAATAGGAGAAGAATATCTTTAATAAACCCCCCAATTAAAACAGAAAAAAAAACCTAAAATAAAAGGGATATTTAACAAAAAAGAATGGCTTCTACTACAGCAAAAAAGTAGGCTATCTGCTCCATAAAGTACCATACACAAAGTGAAGACGTGTGAGGACTGGTGTGTCCAAGACAAACAAGAAATACTCACATAAAAACCAAGGACACCCCCTAAGCAGAAAGCGGCATGGTTTTCCTTCCGATTGCAGATCCCCCACTTTGTCTCTTACTTTCATCAGTGTGATCTCTGGAAGTCCGCGGTCAGACTACATCACCACGGGACTCTTCTGCTCCAGATGGCTCTCCGCTCACACTGAAGGAGACCCAAACCCTGTGAGGCGGCATCCAAGTTCAAGCCTCCCTGCCTTCCCTCCTCTCCTACTGTGCTCCCTCTTGTTCACTTCAGCCCAATGGCCTTTTTCTCCCTTGAACACCTCAGCTATGCACCTGCTCCAGAGATTGTTCATTTGCAGTTCCTTCTGCCTGGAAGGTCCTGAGGTCAGGCTTGCTCCTTCACATTCTTCTGCTCTGTGTTCAGCTTTCCCAGACAAACTCCAACGAGCGAATCCTCCCCACCAATTTCTTTATCCCACTTCCTCCCACCTTCCATAACACTCACTGCCGTCTGATAAGGCTTTCCCCCTATTATTGTTATTATTATTAGAGTTTTGTATTTCTCTTTACAAAAACAAAAGGCTCTTCAAGTGCAGGGATTTTGTCTACTTTGCTCGCTGTTTGATTTCTTAATAGACTGTAGTGGAGTCCCTGGGTAGAGAAAAGAGTTCACACACTGGGATGCTAACCCAAAGTTCGGGGTTTGTGGACACCCACGGGCGTCTTGGAAGAAGGCCTAGTAACAGACTTCTGAAAAATTGTTCTGAGTTCAACTCGTCAGTCCCCAAAGGGCAGCTAGCGAGTGAGACAACTACTGTGAGGAGCCAAGAAGTTGGCTTTCTCTACCTTCTCTTTTAATCTTCCAACTGCTCTTAGACTTTATACATTTTAACTGTATTCATTTTACATTTCACATAATATAAACCCTGTATATATGTTCTATCCAGTGCTTATCCTATACAAATTATGCATAATATATAAATAATAGGACTCCTGGTGGCGTGTTGGGCTGCTAACCACAAGGTCAGCAGTTTGAAACCTCCAGCTGCTCTGCAGGAGAAAATGAGGCTTTCCACTCCATTAAAGAGTTACAGTCTTGAAAATTCACAAAGCAGTTACACCCTGCCCTATAGGGCTGCTATTAGTCAGAATCAACTCGATGGCAGTGAGAGAGAGCTAAAACAATATACAGTGTTTCCATTATGTGTAATTATTAATATCATATGAGTACTCCATATACATTTATGACATTACCCAAAATTATTTATATCAAGTAGATAATAGTGCTTATAAGACATATTTATGTAAGCTATATGTGGGGTTTATTTAAGTCTCAATATTATATGAATACAGATCAAATACATAAGCCCTAAGGATGATTGAAAATGGAAAAAAGAAGATAGAGAGAGTCAAGTGCATTTGGGCTGGTGGGAAGTCTTGAACCTACTTTGCCTTGCTAAACACCCACCAACAGCTAAAACAGAGTATGCAAAAGAATTAAGCTTTGAGAAGACATCTATGCCCAGGATGACTGTAACTAGCTGAATAGTCTACACTGGATGGCCAAGATGCCACTGTTTGCAGTTGTTTTCAATCAATACACCAGACCCCATAATCTGTGATTTATAAACTTCATAACGGCATTCAACATTCCTTTGAGATGTAACTATCCCCTCTTGCCTCCTGCTCCCAGGTATTTTTAGTTGTGAAATTATCTATTTTGTCCAATCTGGAACTCTAACTTATGACTCACTATCTATGGATAATATGATGTTTTCCTTCTTTCTTGAGATTTAAGAACTGCTTTAGTTACCACTTGCGGATAAGATAGTCCTCCTTTCTGATGCCCATCTACAAATCCAAAGGCTGCTGTTGTGATTAAATAGACGAATGTTATGATAGTGTTTTATAAACCATAGAGTCTTTCACAAATAATTATACATGAGTATAGACAGTCTCACTAATTTATCTAATTCATATTCTGACATTTACTTAAAAGAATCTCTTTCTAAAATACTCAAATCTCTTTAGAAAAACTCCAGTGCTTGCAAGTCTGATAGAAATGCTTCTTTTGAAGAAGAGAGAATTTCCCGTCTTGTGAATTCTTCCAATTCTTCATCTGTCGGTTGCTATGAAGGAACTCTGATGATGATGCCGAATCACTGAAATGCTATCTTCAAGGCTGACAGTTCTAACCTACTATCTGCTTCTAGGGAGAAAAATGAGCGTCTGCTCTGATAAAGATTTCGTCTTGGAAACACTAAGTCGCATCACTACGAGTCAGAATCGACTTGATGACAGTGAGCGAGGAAGTGATGAAGGATATATTCTCGTCACTCTGGGCTTCAAAACAGCCATTTACTCTTTTGGAATTTTAACAATAATTCCAATTTATGAGGATCTTGTGTATGGATGGCCTTGTCTTCTCAGATGTATACCAGTGCTGTGATTTCAAATGACAGCACTTTCACCCCTAGATATTAAAACTATGATTGTAGTTGCACAGTTTTTGTGTCAGCCTAGCAGCAGTCCTTTAAATTAGTGACTCAAAATCCTACTTAAAGAGTCAAACTCTTAATAGACCTCACCAGAGAAATTATGTTTTTAGTTAAAATAAATCAGAAGAAAGAGTAAACGTATTATAAATTTAAGTTTAAAGAATTTTTTTAAAGTTTTGGAATACAAAGTTCTTTCCATTATTTTATGATAAGGATTTTTCTGTAGGTAGAAATACTATTTTACTGATTCAAAGAAGGAAACTCCAAGGAGATTGAGTGGAAAATCGAGTAGGCATCCTTTAGTCCATTGAAAATCTCTAATACAAGTCTCTTGACACATAAACCAAAGCAATTTCTGTTATATTATATGCAATTAAACTTCTTTCTCTAGATACACTTTAAAACACTGTATATGAATCCACCAAACATTTTTAGTATCCATTTCCGATTCCTTAGCAATGTTCTCTAGAAATACTAACAACTATTGCTCCACTGTAGTAAACAGGGAGGAGGCACAGTGGAGATTGTTTTGTCTTTAAGATGGCTATCCTGTGGGATATCAAACTGTAAATCAAACTGTAATCATGTTGATAACAAAGGTGGCTTTCTGCTCTCCATTTTCCATTATTTTCTCTTTGGTTCCCTCTTTTATTTGCTTTTCAATATTTTTCCAGTTTTGTTATTTGTTATATGTGCCTCATCCATCCCTTATTGCCTTATCTCTTTCTGATAATGCTTTTGTTTGGTAAAGAGCAATCAAAAGATTTTTTTTTCATGCTATGGAAGGCTAAAACGAGATTATCGATTGAGTTTCAGACGGACATAAACTCATTTCTTGACAGAAGAACACCTTTCAAGTGTGAAAGATCAAAATGCCAGATCACTCCTGCTTCCTCTTCACATGCATTGCTTTGGATGTAGCTCTCTCACTTCGCAGACTTCATGGAATATCCTTGGGTGTCAGTATTTCGACATAAGCTACCTGTAACTGATGCCTGATAGACTTTGGATCTTCTACGGACCCAAAACGAAAAGAAGGAAATATAGAGAGAGCAGGTTGCAACTGCCAGAACATTATGGCTCCATTAGAAAGGAGAAGTCACAAAGCCATGGCACGCAACTAGAGGTACGTCAATATGAAAGGAACACTACTCAGCCTTCCAGAAGAATATCGAATGGAATGAATATCCAATCCCTTGTCATTTACAGAATACTTAATATTGTATTATGTAGGGGACTTTTTTTACATAATTAATATCATAATTTGTCCTATTGTATTTTGAGAAGATGATTTAAAAGCGATCTCTTTGAGCATAAAGCTCTGTGTCACATTTGTCTTCATAGCTTCAAGAGTCCCACTGCAGTACTCAGATTATATTCAACAAACTATGCAAAGCAGCACAAGCAACCCGCGGTGATTGAGTAGAATTATGACCCAGAATGACTCTAGTGGACAGCGTGCTGGGAGTGTAGTGGTTACAGGCTTGCCTGCAACTGCCTGGTGGGCAATTCAGCACCATCAGCGGTTCTGCGGGGGAAAAACTGGACTTTCTACACTCCTAACTGTCCCAGGCCCAGTGACCCACAGGGTGTCACTGTGAGTCAGCCCTGACCGGAGCGTGGGGAGTTGAGTTTGGGTTTGGAGGACAGGAGAACAGCCCCACAGAGCACTGGCAGGTTGAAAAGAACAACCTTCTGGTTAGCAATGGAATACTTAACCACTGAGTCACCTGGGCTCATAGGTTATATTAAGCTTTCTTAAGTCAAAAGAATTCCTGAGTGTTATCAAATCCACATTAGAAAGATAAAAATATATATTTTTAATGATTTTCAAAGACTCACACTTCTTACAACATATTCTCCCAGGTTTTATCAATCCATATAAACAAAAATAATGACTTAAGATCTATGATTTATTGCAAGGTAAGTCCCTCTCTTTCTATGTACAACAAACATGAAATAAATAGGTAAATTATGAGCCTCTTATGTAATTTTATGTACTATAATTTATTCAACTCAATTTTGCAACAAATAAAACAATATGTGCGGTGTGGTTTATTAAACAAAAATTATCAAGATCACAATTATCCTGATAATTCAAATAAAAGTTTATTATCGAAATAATATATGTATGTTTCATTGTTTTGTGTATATCTGATATTAATGTATTAACTCTATATTAATTACTAAGTTATATAAGCGTTCAGGGCTCTGTCTTGTCTTATAAGATAAAAACATATCCATTGTACTTGAGGACCTTAAGCAGTGGTTTGGGTCTTTGAGGACAGTATCCAATCCGCTGCACAAGACTGCTTTTAAGTGTTGCAGAGCAAGGATGTTCCTGGGAGACTGTGACCCCCACCTGACCCAAGCTATAGTATTTTCAAGCACCTCCTATTTCTTTAAAAGTTGAACAATAATTAACCCTATAACGCCTGAATTTTTAATTTCAGGAACATTTTTTGTTGTTTTTATTCTTCATTTTCATAGTTATCAATATATAAAACAACCAAAATAAAATTCAATGTTACACAAACATTGAGCTCGGCAAAAACTGAAGGAAAATGATGCATTTGAATTTGTTTGTGAAGAATATTGAAGGTACTGTGAGCTGCCTGAAGAACAAACACATTTTTCATAGAAGAAGTACAGCCAGAATTCTCCTTAGAAACATAGATGCCTACACTTTTCCCACATCTCATGTACCTGGGAGACACCAGTCCTTGGAAAAGGACATCAAAGCTCGGTAAACCAGAGGGTCAATGAAAAAGAGAAACCCTCTAAGAGATAGATTGACTCAGTGGCTGCAAGAAGGGGCTGAAGTCTAACATCTATCTGAGGATGACCCAGCACTGGGCAAGGTTTTGTTCTACTGTGCCTCGGGTCAATGTGAGTCAGACCAACCCAGGGGCACCAGAAGAAAAGGACAACATAGCAGCATCAGAAATCCAGATGGTGTAATGGTTGAGCATGGGGTTGCTGACTGAAATGTCCATGGTTCTAAACCACAGATGCTCCTTGGAAAAATATATGGCGGTCTGCATTCAGAAAAGCTTTTCAGCAATGGAAACCCCATAATACAATTCAACTCTGTTTTATAGGGTTGCTATGACTCATAGTTTGACTCACTGGCAATTGTTTGTTTGTTAGTTTTTTTGGTCTGTTTTTGTTTTTATAGCATTATAATGCATTTACTAGGCTTTAAAAATTATTTTAACACGTGAACTATGGTGTTCACTTTATGGGACTATTAAAAAAGGAAGAGAGCCAAAAAGCAGGGAAATGGAAATGTCAATAGAATTGTTTTTAATAATATGATTGACTTTGGGAGAAAAACAGGGGTTAAAAATTATCCTTCAACCACCTACACACTCTTGGATTTTAAGAAGGCGCTCCTTTAATACTTCTTACCGCACTATTTGTTGCTTAAGGAAATCTGTAGGTGGATAAGATGTTATTATCTCGCCTACACAGACTGGTTTTCTTATTTATCACACTAAATCTCCATGTGTCTAAGTACTTGAAACACCGGCCCCTTAATTTCAACCAGTTGTCACAATTTTATGGAATTCGGTCCACATATTAACTTTCTATATCACAGTTAAATACAACTTACACTGAGCATTTATTCAGTATGAGTCTATTAATATAAGGCTATCTGAGGAAGCTATTCTTTCCAACCAACACTCTTACTTGAAAATAGCATTCAATAAAGAGTATTTTTATGTTCAAAAGTAGCAACTTAGAGATAGTCGTGTTAATGATCTGCTTCAACACAAAAATAACAGAATATAATCACTGAAATGAGAAAGCCCTACCTTTAAGATTATTGGCAGTATTTGTTTCCTATTTTAAGATTACCTTTTTGAATGAATGGGTGCACTCACAGAACATGCTAAGGACACAATAAGCATTTGACCCTAAATAAATACTCTTAATTGTTTTGCCTCTAAAAAGATCAATAGTTAACGATTTTTAAATTCCTTATGAAATGTAAAATGACAATAACATAAAATTAATTAAACCTTTGATTTTCATTTTACACTGTAGTAAAAATGTTCCCTCAAATGCAACAAATGATAGCCATGCTTTTGAACAAATAGCCTAAACTTAAATGATTTTAAGAATAATCAGGTCTAACCTTCATTGCTAATGAAATATGCATCCATTTAGAAAATCTAGGAAAATCTGAAAAAAAAAAAGCTGTATTTTAAAATGATATCAGATTTGTGGTTTAATAGTATCATTTGTGATAGTCACACTTTACAAATATCCTACAAGTAAGCAATTTTGATCATTTGATTATTCAGATCAATGCACTCCACTTGGGAGTTATATTGACTTTTCTTGGAATAAGAAATAAGAAAAATAAACTTAACCACCCAAAGTGCTTAGAAAAGTACCCAATTATTAACTAAGTATACATCACTGAGACTATATCTTATAGTTCGGAACGATCATAGTTATAATAATTAGATTAGTCAAATAATCACAACTAATTCAATCACTACCAGCTAACTGAAAAACAAATTATTCTGGCCAGTCTGATACCTTGGTAATAGAAACCCAATTAAAACACAGAGGAAACCTGTCCTCTGTGTAGGGTAGAGTAGAACAGCTCTCCGGGGTTTCTGAGACTATAAACCATTTTAGGAGGATACATCATCATCTTTCTCCTAAGGGCAGTTGGTAGATTTGAACCTTGAACCTTGAAGTTAGTAGCTCAATTCTCACCAGGACAGGTTTAGTTTAATTTATGTCCTCTCCAATAGATACACTAACGTGTCTTGTACATTTTATTCTGAACTATACATTTTTAGGTTATGGTTACTAAGCTTCTGGGGCATCTTGTAATAAAATAAAATAAAGTAAAATAATTAGTATTTAAGAGCAAAGTAACACATAGACTAAAAACTGTAATGTGATCTTAATCTTAATACACACTCACACACTCCATGCCTATTCATCTCTGATTTAAAGGTAAAAGTTTATACAACTAAGAATAAAACCTCATTACCATAATTTTCAGAACAAAAATACTTAAAAGAATGCAACTCAGAATTAATTAATTTATATATATATATACATATATATATAATTCCTCCTTTTTCCCTGAATTAAATACCTCTTCAGAACTTGCTGTATTTTTGTTCCAAGTTATAAAGCATTATAATGAAAAGAAAGGCAAAAACAAGGAAAATAAGATTAAAGAAAAGAAACAGTAAGTTGCTTCCAACTGATCACTCACATTCCATGAAATGTAAGTCATCAGCTTCATATTCTTGAAGCTAAATTCATTTCTGGAAAAAAGCCAACCTTATATAAAAAACACAGTAACATAATGAACCAAATATCTTAATATCATGTGCAATAAGGAAGAGCAAGTTTGAGTTCACTTTTTGCTTATATGTGCTAAAGAGAAAAAATGAAAACTTGAGACTAATGTCTAAAACATCAACCACCTTTGGTTAGTTTTTTTTTTTTTAATATATAATAAAAGTTAAAGAATGATTTAAGCTCTACTAGGGGACTCAAGGAGAAAAAAATAACCTGGTAACGTCTTAACAGAAAGAACGATGGAGATCTTCTATGTCTTGTGTGAACTGGAGTACTGGGTCTAGTTCTGCTTCTCGAGGCTAGAGAATGCACGTGGGCTCCGGACAGTGTACGTGCAGCACTTGGTTGGCTGAAAGATTTGAGGCCACGAGCTGCTCCTAGAGCGAAAATCTTCACGAGCTGCTCCAGATTTCAAAACGTCATGAAAGCCCATTGTCATGGAGCCCATCTAACTCCCAGTGACCTCACAGAAAACGGGGGACTGTCCCACTGCGTTCCCTGCCACGCAACCTTTAAGAAAACAGATTGCTATATCTTTTCTTTTTTTTAAATTGCTTTATTAGGGGCTCATATGACTCATCACAATCCATACATACATCAATTGTGTAAAGCACATTTGTACATTCATTGCCCTCATCATTCTCAAAACATTTGCTCTC
>NW_022103899.1:18058520-18076247 GCF_000313985.2 Echinops telfairi
ATAGCGTCTGGGGTCTTAAAGGCTTGAAGGTAAACAAGCAGCCATCTAGCTCAGAAGCAACAAAGCCCACATGGAAGAACACACCAGCCTGTGCGGTCATGCGGTGTCCAAGGGATCAGGTATCAGGCTATATCTTTTTAGGCTGCTGAGGTAGAATTCCTGAAAGTCGGTGGGGCGGTTACAAAGGGTCAGACTCGACATCCAAGCTCACGGCCGCCATCCATTCCCACTCATAGCCGCCCTCAAGAACTGGGGAGAACTGTCCAGGCTGGTTGCCGAGAGATGTGACTCTCCATGGGAGCAGAAAGCTGCCTCTTTCTCCCTCGTAGGTGCAGGTAGCTACGAACTCAACACATTATCTGCCAGATTAGGCAATCTACACAGTATAAGAAAAAACACCCGACTGTTGCATATACAATGGAGTTTCTACAAGTTCATGGACAAATAAAATGAAAACCTAATATGAACTTTCCATCAGCTTTTTGAAGCACCTTTGTAGCTACTTTCTTCTGAAACATTATTTTTAATGATTGATTTCTAATTATTCCAGTGGCAAAAGATCTACTCTAAGGAATTTTTCTTTCTTTAAAAAAAAACACATTTCTTGCTTTTTAATTGTTTTATTGACATATAAGTCACATATCATAGAATTCAATAGTTTAAACCTATTAAAAAGAGTTAACGAGGTGTTCCAGCTTCACCACATCCTATTTTAGGACATTTTCTTCTTTCCCATCCCTCCTCAGCCCGGCTGCCATAACCGTAAGAAACTACTATCCAGTTACTGTCTCCATAGATTTACCTATGCTGGATTTCATACAAAAAAAAAAAACAATAATAATAAATTTAAAGAATAATTCTTTTCTGATTATTCCAGTGGTAAAATATCTACTCATGGGAATTTTGTTTCACTTTTCTTAAGATTTAAAGCTCTCATTTTAAAAGTTCTAAAAAAGGGCTTTTTTTAGAATATGAAGTAGGGTAGAAAGAAAGATGACAACATTAATTCAATTCCTTAGAACTAAGGAAAGCACACAAAGCCACGGTGGCATCATATGTTATAAGTGAGACTGGGAACCACAAGGTCAGCAGTTCAAAACCACCAACTGTTCTGGAGGAGAAAGATGAGTCTTTCTGCTCTCATGAGAATTCCCAGCCTTAGAAAGCCACCCGGGCAGTTCTCCCCGGCCCCATGGTATTACTAAGGGTCAAAAAGGAGCCACTGGCAATGTGTTTGAGTTTTGACTAAAAGCATGTTTAAAGTTTGTTCAACATCATTCAATATTGAAAATATTTCCTGATCTGATGATATTCAATATAAACACTTGTTCAATTTTAGTCTTATTCCAAATGTGCATTCCAAGATGCTGCTCTAATTGTGTTCTTTGGGTTCTTGCTTATTCGTTAGTTAAGACTTTCATCATCTAAGGCAACTTGAGAAATGTTTCAGTGCTGAAAGATAACTAGATAAGGTTTGCATTAGGGATCTGACTGCCCTACCCCAAAACAGCATTCTCTTTATCTTCTATCAAAATCTTCATTTAAAAGCAAATTTAACTTGGAATCATACATTTAAATATTCAGCACAACTCAAGCAAGATCTTGTTTATGAGCATGCGTATACTCCGAATACTCTCGTAGGAATTATGTGCTGTTGTCTTGCTTTGAGTCTATAAAAGTCAAACATTTGTGGGGATTTCCTTTGGAAAAATCATCTTAGGACATTTACAATTAAGCCTCAACCCATAAATAAAATCTCTACTTAGCAGTAAGTATATCAGATCAAATCATAAAAGGTTATAGCTCTTATCTCGAAAACATCCTTCAAAAATAGAACTAAAAATAATAGAAACTTATGTCCTATTTTAATAAAAAGAACTATTGGCCAATATCATCAAGGAGTAAAAATGGCATCTTATATACTGTACCTTAACATCTGTTTATCTCAGTATTTTGGTAAAGTAAATGACTGCAGTTTCAAGTGCTGCGTTTGATAATGATGACCTTATCTAAGTGATAATTATGCATGTGTGAATATTGGTATCTTATAATTGAGGATGGAGTATCACATATTTTCAAAACAATATCTAAATGATTTCCTCATTACATTTTTGCATTCTTCCAAAGATGTTTGGAAATATAGGTTAGGAAGTTTTGTAGTTATGCAATTCCATGTCAAAAAACAGACACAAACAAAGGAAATAATAAGGAAAAGTCATCGTAGATAGATGTCCCAAGAATGATTAATAAATGTAATAAAGAATCTGAATGATATACAATTTAATAAGAATGCTATACAAAGTAAGAATACTATAAAAATAGCATTTGCATGCTATACAAAATAAGAATGTTATTCTTGTGTTTTCTATAAAATGAGAAAAGTTAAATTTTCTCAGATATCTGTAATAGAAAATCTGCAAGCAAATATTCACACCAAAAAAAATTGACTCATAATTCTTTGAATATATAAAAGGTAACTCCTACCTCCATCCCCAGATCCTGAGCCAGCATCTGAAGAGGAAGCAAAGAGGATTTCTTTGAAACGTATGTTAAAACCAGTTTGATATTTTTTTGTTGTTTGGTTTTTTTAGTTCGAATTTACTTTCTTCATTTAAAACTTTCAGATAATTGTTTGGGAAATTGCTAATATTAGCATTGGAATGTACATTCACATTAATTGCATTCCTATCCATAAAAACTAGAAGACCAATCTCTCATTATTTCTTCCTTAAATTTTATCCCCAAAAAGCTTCATCTTTCATCAAAACAACACCTAAAATTATTGATTATATAAAATCCCTGATATTTTATTTTAGCAGGCGGAATTTGATGTAATTACCAAAAATATAGGAAAGAGGTGCTGATAACAATTAATCAGCGAGTTTCAGAAATTAAATAGCCTAAGACATGTGACAAGCAAATTCACAATTAAGGCTTATATCCTTGTGAATTACTTATGTATAAACAGAACCATTTATAAATGAAGGTATTTTTATAATTATTAATATAGTCTCCAAATACCATAATTGTACATTAATCAACTTGCTGCAGAGACCAAATTCACCAGTTACTTTTGAAATCAGTAGAATAAGGAGCCTAATTTTTGCCTTCTTGCTAAAATTAGATATTCCTGAGTGATGTTGACAGAAAGCATCAAATCTCCCTTCTGGATTTCTCTTTCTCTGCTTCTCTCTCCTGCCTCCCACACACTCACAACCGGCCAGGCTTGCCTATCTCTAAGAATAAATGGCCGGTTTTCTTGTTCCTGGTCAGAATAATTGAGTTGGTTAGGAGAATAATCAAACTTGACACCTAACTGAAATCTATCTTACTTGGGCTAAGTTTAGGCATCATCTTCCTTCTGTCTCAAAAATCTCTGTATTTTAACTCTATTTATTTGTATAGTTTCAATGTTAATACCAGAAAACTAATACACTTATCCCATGTAGAAATCCCAAACAAAATTGTAGACCTAGGTAAAACGCCTAAGACTATAAACCTTTTAAGTTGAGGACCATGCCTTGCCTAGCTTCTTATACGTAATGACACTGCATAAAGAAGGATGGCAAAAAGCTTATGCAGTCCAAGGTCACACTAAATCCTACTGGTTGGATGACATAAGCAGTCTTATTCAACTTCCTTAAACTTGTTACCTACATTGTAAAATGAGTATATTAACACCTATCTTATTGGGCTATTTTGAAGTTGATTGTACAATAGTATATTTCAAATGCTTAGCAATGGACAAGGATCATAATTATGGAAACGTTAAGCAAACATCTAGATTATTCATCTATAGATAGTCTCTTAAACATATATGAATAGGGGAAATCACTATTAAATGGCAATAATGTTTGGGCTTGTATTTTCTTTGGAAACCTAAAAATTCAAGAGCTAAGATCATTAAGGTAAGTTGTGTTTGATTTAACTCTAAGACCATTTGGAAAATGGTCAATGAAATATATTCCATTGTTATGTGTCAGTGATGGGAAGTTCTAATGGTTTCACTAGAATACGCTGAGATATCTTGACAAACCAGAGATAAATAGCACTCAATGCTTTACTTTGACTAATACAATATAATAAATACAAATTTAAATCATCTATTTCCATTTCTTACTAGAGATGACATCTTGCAATCTACACTCAGTTTTAAAAAGCATTAAAAAACACATGGAAAACATATTAAGAATTGAGAATTGTTTTTTAGATAAAAAAACAATTGTTGAGAACTGATTTTAGATTTTAAAAAAATGAAGATTTCAATTTCTTTAGTCCGAGGTGATTAATCAAAATTTCTTTGGCCCATCCATCATTCTTCAGATCAACAAACGTTTAGATTTACAATTCAATGGAAGACGTATGCACCGAGACAGGCTTCCTAATTAAATCTGTAGAAATTTAAGTATGGGAAGGAGCTAAGGATGAATTACACAATTGTTGATTACATTTTCTATGTGGCTAAGTAATCATTTCATAGTATGACCAGGACATTAGACAGCATGGAAATACTTTAATGAGTTAGGACAACAGAATCATATATGCTAACAAGAATTTGGAAGTTGGTAAATAAAGAAATAAATTTTTGTTACCAACCTTCATTAACCCTGAACCATAACTTTAGGAAAGTTCATCACTATCATTGTTTACCTAGCTTAATTAGACTACTGTCAAAGATGGACAGAAGTTCTACAAAATCTCAAATACACATATTCTTCTCTCAATACTCTAGCATTTGCCTATATCCTTCTTATTTATAAGAGTCAGGGATTTCTTTTATTTTTTTTCTATTCTCTTTTTCCTAAATTATAACTTAAAGTTTTTTGTTCTTTAGATAATGGCAAATTGTTTGTCATAATTAGCTTCCATCATTTTTTTTTTTAATTTTCCTCATCTTTACTGAGAGGAGCAAATTGGAACTCTTCCTTCCCTACTGGGGAAAACTGTCCAAAAACCCTCTGTATTTTGTTGTCACTATTATTCATTACTTCTCATTTCCTGCCTGCTGAGCCATCATACACAAAACTTTAACTATCATACAGAAATACCTGGTACGAAGAGCGTCTTTCCTAAAGAATAGAAAGGTTTTTTCTTCCTGGCACTATTCTTACCTATTTTTGTTTTTGAGCAAAAATATATTTTACATCAACATTACCATTTTTTGGAAACTGCTTACATCATTCACTTCCTCAGAAATCATTACTTTGCCAAAAGATGAATATTCGTTATTAGAAACAACTATCATAAGGCAAACGAATTTCTTTAGAATATGTGATTTCTATGTTTCAAGCCTAACCTGAAACTGTTTTATTTTAAAGTTCTGCTTTATCAAGCTGGGATTTCTTCTTTCTATCATTTCTTCATAAAATATTGTTCACCTCTAGCAAGAACTGTGCTACCCAGAAGGAAACTGAGGAGCTGGTCAAGTCGCTGGTCCTCCTCAGTTTGTTTGTTTTTAATAGAATTCCTAATTCACTATAATTAAAAAAGCTTTTGAGAATATCAAGTTAACTGTGTCAGAAAGGACATATGTCATTAGAAACAAGATCCATCACCATACATTCTTCAATACAATCTGCCAAATGGCAAGAAGAGTCATTTGCAGGCCCGTGAAGGTGATCTTGTAAACCTGCAAAGTTGGCCTCCAGAATAGAACACCATTGTTCAAAACAAACACATGATCTTTGTCTGTGTAGACGTGAAGTTACTATATACTTGACACCTGAATGATCAATCTATATTTTAGTTATATTATTTAATGATCTGGAATGCCTTAGGTAACACACTCATATGTATTAAAACCTATTAACATTCTTATGACAGATTTCTTCTTTCTTCCATATGTGATTTCTAATGCAAAAAGAAAAGAAAAAGAATAACGCATGCATTGTACAGTGCATGCTTTTTCTGGTCAATATACAGTCTGAATTATTTATCTGAAGATAATAGGAAAAGCAAAACATGAATGATCATACTGTCCAGAATCTATTCAGAAGGCTGCAACCTGTCTTCAGGACGTTACACCTACCTGTGGCACACGATCCCTCGGAGACCACAAGGATCTCGCTCTGCTGCTTGCAGGCAGCCTGTCGTAGGTAACACTCATTCTGGAAGCTCTCTCCACTGGAGCCACACACAGGCACGTAGTCACTGTTGCACTGGAGAAGACAGACGTAAGGCTATGGTCAATACTGGATCTGTTTCCCTCGTACAATCTGACCAGAAATTATCCTAAGAGAAATCACATGTCTTCATTTTTGGTGATTCTCTGACTTTGTAAGGGCATCACACAAAAGCAATATCAAGCCAGCCAACAGGTCATTTGTTTCTAAAGGGCAATAGAAAGCATCTACATTGATCAGAGAATTCCAACAAAGTGATTGGACAAAATAATACAAAGCAACAAGAAAAACATAAAGCAACAAACCTATTAATGTTATTCAGTTCCATGTTTTTCTGGTATAGGTCTCATCTGGTTTGACAGAGAACACCTAAATATGGTAGAGTATCCCAGCCATTGGAAAAGAGGTGGTGACTCCCAATGTGTGGAACACAGGTTTGCAGCAGAAAGGCCAAATCATTTAGATTCTTCTTAGCATGCTTTGATTTCCTCTTTGAATTTTAATCTTAACAAATTTCCAAGGAGTTAAAGCTGACATTATATTTTTTAGACAATTGAACACTAATGTAGAAAAAGTCTACAGAGAACAAGGCATTACATATTGTAGAGAAAAAATAAACCCGCACAGCTCAGAAACTACTGAACTTGATGCAAACTTTCTTGACTATTGCAAAGTATACGTATTATATATTGTGAGAAAAACTCATTTTTGAATCGACCTAATTACAAAAAAACCCCTACACTTTATAATGGAAATTAGGCAACCTACAGGGTATGGTCATCATAATATAATCACACTCTAAGGCATTAGAGATACTTGGCTGTGGCCTATGCCTCCTAATTACACCAGGGATGTGATTATCTCACGATGACTACCACTGATGTGCTTCATTGTTTAATTAGAACAAATGTAATGATTGAGATGATTATTTATAAATGCTCACCTCTGCCAGAAACTACGGAGACCATGCCTCAGTTTACTAAGGAATGTGAAAACACTTCAACATTTTACTTCACTATTTGGGGTTTTGATGTGCTGCAATTTCATAACACATGCAAAATAAATCTATCTATGAGAGGGCTAGGGAGGTTTTAATATATATGATAATAAGCCTAAAATTCTATCATAAGTAACTTTCAATTAAAGAGTTGATCTTAAAAAAAGAGTAAAGTCTTAAAAATATGTTAGTCTGAGTGATAAAACCTACACTTTATTTTTTAAGCTTAACTTTCTTACAAAGGCTCAATGACCCTTGTTATAGATTAAATTGTAACCCCCAAATGCAGGTTGAAATCCTAACCACTGTACCTGAGAAAGTGATCCAATTGGAAATAAGAATGTTCATGCTGTCAAGCTAATGATGTCACAGGAGTAAAGATGTCTTTAAAACTAATCACTTCTTCATACAGTCTTTTCAGAAGGAAGACAGGGAGAGAAACATTCACCATGGGAAGATACCTTTGGGCATCTATCTACAAAGTAAGGAATACCAAGATATGCCCAGGGTTACCTACCAGGTCTGCTGCACAAAACCTCTTTAACGTATTCAAAAGCAAGGATGTTAATTTGAGATCTAAAGTGTGCCTGACCCAAGTCATGGTATTTTCAATTACCTCCTTTGCATGTGAAAGTTGGATACTGAATAAGAAGATCAAAGAAAAATCAATGCCTCTGAACTATGGTGGTGGTGAAGAATATTAAAAACACGACAGACGGCCCTAGAAGGCCAAACACACAGAATTTATCTTTTATTATATAAGTTACAATTGAGACATTGTGTAAGCCTTTGATAAAAATACTTCTTTTCTACAACTACACTATTGGTTCCCAGACTCTGTCTGTACCTGTGATTAATTACATTTAAAAACTGATTTGGATAGAGCTTTTGGTTAAGCAGAATCTTTAATCCAATAGGAAATTCACTTTCAAGCAAGTGTTATCTGCATGAAGGCTCTGCCTTCCACAAGCTTTCCAGATATTTTCTTAACTTATACCCGAAAACCACCCACTTGAAAGCTGGGCATCACGACTGCTGCTAAAGAAAGACGCCAGAGCAAAGGTCAGGGACGAGTCAATTTCCCATCAACAATCCCAAGTAGATACCAAATAAACCCAATCGTTGCTCAAGTGAGCAACAAGTGGATGGGCAGGATCTGTTTGATGAGTGTGTAGTGATCAGGACACAGGGAAGGCACATAGGTAGGACTTACGGTGATTCACTAAGACGACAATAATATCTAAGTCCAAAGAAGAGAGACCGGAAGGCAAGGAAAGGGAGGCTGCTAACATGATATTCCATAGACATGCTGACCCACTCAGGAGGCAGGAAAAACACCCACTGCCTGATTCTGAATCAGAGTGACTGTACATTGGGTTTGCAAGACTATAAAATTTGGGGGAGCAGACAATATCATATATCTCTCCCAGAACAGCTGTTGATTTTGAACCTGGCAGCTAGCTGCCCATGGATTAATCCCCAGAGCCATCAGGCAATAGCAAGGCATAATTTTTGTGGACAGATTACTGAATTACTCTTGCTCAGAGGGCTAGCATTCTTGGGCCTTTTAAATTCCATCTCCAAGTCTACTTACAGTATTTCATATGGAGATTATTTGAATTTATGTGTTTTTTTCTAGAACTTTCTATTTATGCTCATTCACTTGTGTAGTCAGTGGGCAGTGAGTGGGGTGGATGGGACATATTTATTTTCACTGTCAACCTAATACATAATGCTCACATGCATCTTAAAATATCAAATAACCAGATAAAGTTCTCGTGTGCCACTTCTGAAAAATGCAGGAAGCCAAATGTGAACAGCACAAAAAACAGAGCTGCCAAGTTGCAGGCACAAGCCAAAAGTGAGATTTGTATGGAGCTGAAGAGAGCTTTACTGTAGATTATCAGCATAATGTTTTTGGCCCTTAGCACCATGACTTGCATCCATTAATATGATTAACACAAGGAGAAAGCAAGTGCTGAATCATTAACGCTCAGGAGGGAGGCTTTGGTCCTAGGCGCCTCCATTTCCCCCACTGCTTGGTGGAGGATCTTGTATATATTACTCAACAATGAACTATTTCAATATGGTTGCTGCTCAGTTTCCCCATTTGAAACATCTAACTGAAGCATTGGGGGAAATTAACAGAGTCTTGTTTTTAGAACACTCTGAAATACTCTTTTTTTTTTAATTATATGATTTGCTTTTCCTGACACATGTTCTAACTAGCAGAATCACATTTAACATTGATACCCAAAGCTGACATTTCCAAAAGTGGAAAAATGATATAAACTAGGATATCCCTGAACATAATAAAATAGGCAACTATGTGAAAATGTGCCAAATTATTAAAATTAATGTTTATCATAATACTGCTCAGCTTCATATGAAGGGAGAGCCTCGGATGGTAAGTTACTTGGTAAAGGTCATGTAGCTGGCTGGTAAGAGAAAAAACAAGATTCAAGTCCAGATGGCTAGGTCCATAAATGTATGTGTTGTACAAACTTCCTCCCGAGTGAAAAAGAGAACCTACTTTTCTCAAGACGTTTTAAAAATCTGTCTTTTCTGTAGAATGATTTTATTCCAAAATTTCTACACTGCTTTAGGAAAAGCAGCTCCACACCACACCAGTGAATTTAGTGGAACTTGACACACCAGAATAGATGGAGTTCATTTTGCAACAAGCAAACAAAAACGTATGTGAAATGAAGAGGCTTTTCGTATGATTCATTGCTTGTTTGGTTAATAAAGATTTTTTTAGCTGAGGTTTCACCAATGAAAAACTGTGCAAAAGTTATATTTCATATATTGCCGTCACCTTTCCCAAAGTCTGGCATGCAGAAGGTGCTCAACAGATGCTAAGTGAATTCTGTTACATTCCCAGTTGTCTAAGACCTAGAAAGAATGAATTGGACATGGCATACTTCTCTTCCAAAAACTTTTTTTCAGATAAAATACCTGTATATGTCCTGATGTTTTGCACACTCTATAAGTTTTGTTTCTCTGCAGCAATATTTCCTTAAATATGAAAACATTATGATGCTAAACTATAATTAGGGCAGAAGTGACTATGTGATTGACAAGGCCAGGTGATTAAAGACCCAGCTACTGCTGGTGTACTAGTTCTGACGTGCACTATTGGAAGCCGGCTCCTGTGTTATGCAGAAGCCTTAAGTAGCACATGTGAGAGGCCCAAAGAGAGAAAATGTTACAGCTTTCAAATGAGTTGTACATCAAGCCTGTATCCCTTACCCCTTCTCAACGTCAGCTAATGCTGAGTGAGGCAAGGGTGAGCTGTCTGTCTGCTTGAAGCCCTGATCAAATGGCAGAACATGAACAAAATAAAAGTTAACTGTTAAAAGCCACTATGACCTGGGTAATTCATCATACAGCTGTAATAATTGGAACACTCGAAGAATCAAAGTCTAGATTATGAAACAAAAATGTGTAATATCTAACCAGAGTTGGGGAACGTCCAGCCCACAGGCTAAATAAGGCCCACTGAACGATCAATACCAGCCCATATCACATGCCTCCCCAAACAGCGGCTCTGGCTATCACCTTCATGATGAGTGAATTAGATGTTTGATCAGTATAGCCCTCAATGCTGTTAAAAAACCCAAATGGTACTTGGCAGAAAAAAAAGGGTCCCTACTCCTGAATTTAATGATAACTGAAAATATATAGGCCTTGTCAAAGCATTAAAGTATAAAGTGATCATTGCATGTACAACTAGTGCATCTATAAACAATCAAAAAATTTGCATCACCGTTTTTTCTCTTTCTCCCCCATCTCCCTCCCTCCCATCCACTTGGCCATTTGTTCATCCATCCACTAGACCATCCATCCATCCATCAATCTATACAGTTTATAAATTTTCAGCTTCACAATTAATTTCTCTTGCCAGAATGAATAGCATACCATTTGGCATCCAGATAAGAAATGTAAAGTAGACCTCATATCATCACATAAGAGCTTGTTGTATTGCTCTTACTATTAACTTATCTATAATCAATTCATACATTTGTTGTGACATTGTTGTAATTTACATGCATATTCTCTTAAAGTGAAAAAAAAAAGATTCCAAAGAATATAGATTCTTACTCAAGGATCACTACTTACTGATAACTGAATTATTTTGGGGTGTCTCAATTTCCTCAGCTTTATAGGGGAGAAAATAATTATCTCAGGTAGTTAAGAGAAATAAGATAGAGCAAATTAAGAGTTGAACATTAGTTTACTTTAAGTTGTAAAAGTGAGGTGAAGGATAATATACTTGTATGTCCATTTTTGTGCTCCAATAAATTCCAAGATGGAAACATGGTTTATGCGCATATAAATCTATTTCTTTTTGATATTTGTCTCTCAGACAGAAAGATTAGAGTTCATATCCTATGTCAATTAGAACAATCTGTGGTCTTAGCTGAAAATTCAGAGAAAGAAATAGGATATTAACAAAGTAGAAATAGTTTTGTATAATATATAGAAAAATATATTTTTAAGACTTCACTCCTTAATTGGATACCAGGAAAAAGAAAAGAGAAGAAAAAAAAAACCCAAGCAACAAAACCAATACTTCTCATTGTGTGGTGGATATTGGAAAATAACTGAGTAAAACTACTCTTACCTAAAATATCATTGTCTTCTGCACAATATGTGTTTCTTCTTTAAAATTCTACCTATTTTACCCCTTCAAAAGTCAGAGGTAGATACTTATTTTTTTCATCAGACTGACAGCTATTATGAAGGCCAAGCGAATAGCAGTAGTAGTCTAATAGTATATTTCAAATGCTACAAGCACTAAGAAGACACACTGACATCTTAGTTTTTCAATCACACTTCCACCCATAGTCCATCCACTTAAATCTATCCATTGCATAATCAGTTAAAGTAATGGCAAATGTAATTAGAAAACAAAACAAAAACGTTGAGTGGCTTTGTTGATAAGATTTACCAAAATCCTCTGAGGCATTTAAAAGCCAATACAGCTTATTTTAATAATAAACATTATCCATTTCATTTTAATAACTTTCACCTATTTTTGCTACCAAGTCAATGCTGGCACATAGCAACCCCACTGTGGGTTTCTGAGATTTTAACTATTTATGGGAGTAGAAAGCCCAATCTTTCTTCTGTGGGGCTGCTTGTGGTGTTGAACTGCTGACCATGCAGATCGCAGCCTAACATAGAACCACTACAACCACATTTAGAATCCAATTAAAGCCTCTGTTTCTTATAGCGAAGTTGTCATACAGCGATGACTTGCCACTTGAAAGATGTTCTTCCTGGCTCATGCTGTACTATTTAGGAGTTTACTGCCAAAATAAGGAGAAAGAGCAGGAGATAGATAAAATCTCCTTTCAGATTGAAAGGAGAACAAGCCGAAAGCGGAAGAGAAAATAAAAAGGAAGTCCTATGCATCTTTCATTCCTGATTTAGCCAACATTTATGCCCTTTACTTAACAACCTTTGAAGGGAATATGAGTTGGAAACTTGTCATGTTCCATCTTTCTTACGTAGCTCATTTAAATAAAATGATGATATTATTAATGTAGCTGAAGACCTCAGAAATTGGTGTCATGTACTTATTAAATATTAAGGTTTCCTCCAGCCACACCTACTCCCCACTTATCAACTGTATCATCATCCAACATTTCACATTTACAACAGTAAAAAATATATTAATTCAAATATTTTGTACATTAATGATGCATGCGTGGCAGTAATGAAACACAAGGTGCTAAGTGAGAATAATGCTCGCTCTGAGGTGGTTAAAGTTATATATCAACTTGTCTAGGTCATGGTGCTTCGTGGTTGGCAGTTACATAATGTGCCACTTTGCCAGTTACGTAATGATGTGATTTGGAAGCTATGTAATGATGTCGTCCTCCTCCATTTCGTCATTTAATGGACTCATCCTCCATTTGCACATAACCGTGACTTCCGCACAGAACAACTTGAGCTTCAGAACCTAACCACACCCACACGAGGAGTGCATGTGTAGCCTGGTCTAAATGAGGGCTGTAAGGTTACAATCCTCACTCACCAGGAGGTGTTGCAGTTTACAGAGATCAGTTATTTCTTTTGTTTACTTAAAAGAAAGAAAATAAGAAAATTTTGGCATATGCAAAAGTAATTTAAACTATATCTAAATGTGAATTCCCTTACTTATCTCATGAGGAAATTGGATTCAATTTTAAAATAATATTTATATTTCATGTAGAATTCTAACTATGATACATTAAAGCAGTTCTTTGAACAAGTTATATGATTTTGTTCTATAGTCTTTGCTTTTTCTTGCTTTTGTTTGTTGTTGTTAGATGCCACTGAATCCGTTCTGGCTCACAGCAACCTTATTTATGCAAAGCAGGAGCAAACACTACCCGGTCCTGTACCATCCTCACAAGTGTTCATATTTTGAGCGTACAGTTGTGGCTCTGTGTCAATCTAGTCTCTATCTGCCTTCCTCTTTCATGCTCTCCGCTCTGTCACATCTGGTTCCTTGTCCAGGACCAGGTTCTTCCTGATCACATGTCCAAAGGGTGCGACATGCACTTTCACCATCTTCGTGTCTAAGGAGCCCTAGTTCCTCCAACACAGAGATGTCTTCATATTCTGGCAATCTCTACAGCCTTGAAAAATGTTTTCCCTGAACTCAAATACATCGTTTTCTTCAGTACACATGTCGTGGTTGAATCTTATGGCTAGTACATGAAAAAAAAAGTCAATGAAAAAGAATCCAGAGTAACTAAAGTCAGTAACTATAACACCTATGCTATTCAATCTTATGCAAGATTACAGTCATATTTAGAGGATAAATGTCTTATAATTTATATTTTGAAAATGATTTATTATATTCTAACAATGACAATAAGATTGATTTGATCAATGTTAATAGTTCTAATATAAGGGTAGCATCCTATTTTGGTGTTTTTTTTAAATATTCGTCCAATAAAATGCATATGTATCACATTTGTGATTTGATGTGATTATATGTATTGTTTTGGCTCCCTGGGAAATTCATTTTAATTGACTGTTGAACCAATGCAGAAATTAACATATTAATTATAGTCCATGAATTCTAGGCTAGCACAGTAGTTTCGGGGCACATTAATAAGGAGTTAATTTCCAAATTTAACAAGATTTCCACAACAATAACTCTCAAGGTCATTAAAACCAAGCATAATAAGTTGAATAAACAATAGTTCCAAACAGGGGGAAAAAAAAAAGCAAAGTGAAAAATCTACACTTCCTGGCTTCTGACGATTTTGAAATCAATTGACTTATAAAATACATGCTAGAAGAGGCATGGAAACAATTTCCTTTTGATATCTCAGAAATACAACCTGAAGTTTTCTACCTCCAGTGGCATGTCCTATCATGGCACATGCATTTCTCCTAGAAGTAGATGTCTTCTAGACATCACTTAGCTCTCTTGCCAGTATTTTTCCTTGGTGCCAGCATTCCTCTGAGCTTGTAGTTTGTGTAGCTTTAAATTGCCAAATGATGGGTTGCAACAGGAGATCCCTGCCTTGTAGTCAGAGTAATGAATCAGAACAGGCACATACCAGACTTCTTACCTTGAACTGACAGACGCAAGTCACGGTGTCTCCAATTCTTAAACACTCTCCATCAAATTTACAGGTGTTGGTATCACAGAGGAAGAGATCGTTTTCTCTGTCATCATAACCTCAAATTTTAAAAGGAAGACACTTCAGTATAAGTATATAAACACACACAGAAAACAATATTATACATATTTATAGAAGTACTATTTTAAAGCTTTTGAAAAATTGCCCAAAATTTCAACCTCAATAACCACAGCTATACTTCAAGGTCACTGGCCACTGCTAACCTCAAATTCTAGATAAGTGATCAGTATTTATTCCTATTTTTTCCAGTTCTTTCTAGTCAGTTCCTTTTTTCTCTCCTTTTGGATAGCATGGTTTTATTCTTGTTTGGATTCATTCTGATCATGGTGACAAAATCTATAACACTTGTTTTCTGGCTTCCTAATGTTTTTCTCACTTACGGGGCTATGATTTTTACCCAAAGTCCACATTTTGGAAAATATCTGATGATGTCCTTTGAATGCCATTTTTGCCATTCCCTCATCTTTAATTATTATTTTACTTTAAGATCTGAAGTGACCTTTATTTGAAATTTCTTCAGACAAAGAGGAAACAAAGCCCCAATAAGAAAGATAAACAGGCACAGTGTTTTCTGTGATGGTCTGTCTGGCTCAAGTGAAGATTGATCACCTCTACGTTCACAAGGGTTGGGGGATGCTAGCTTCTTGACAATCTGCCTGGAAATTCTTATTTTGTTTCTACAGATCCCCTTGAGATATCTGGCTAGTGAGGAACGGATGAATTTCTTGATTGCTAATTCCAGTTTCACATTTCCGGCACTTACTTTCTTCAAGCAATACTCTAGTTAGGGATAAAGAAAACCCATCATGTTGGACTCCAGCCCCCTCAATATGTCACACAACTGATTTAGCAGGTTGTTTAGGGTTCTCACAAGACAGCTCCTAAAAAGTGATTAGCCATCAACAAAGTGGAACTTAATAGTTCTAGAATCAGAAATATGTCAAAATAACAAAGCATGATGAATTTTATAAAAATGTCAAATTTAAAAGTTGCTATCAACAGAACAAAGGCAATCTATTGACCCAGATCACATAGGATTGTAAATTTCACCTTGTCCTTACGTAGGATAAACTACCATGATACATAATTTTTTGTCTCTTGAAATTTACATCAGTAATTAACTGTAAGTATACACTTTGTTTCATCCAATAAGCTACAGTTGGTCACCCCCTCCTCTCCTACGTTATATATATATTTTTAATTCAGCACATAGACATTTCTGAACGCCACTTTATTCAATGCAAGACTTAACTCCACATCTAAGTATGGAATTCACTACTACAATTATATTTACAGAGAAGAAAATTACATATACACTTGAGAGGGCTAGAACCGACCAGACCTGAGGGACAAGACCCAGCCATGATAACAGAGTTCAAAATCCCACCACAATCCCACCAGGTACACTACATGCTGTCATAGTGAAATGTGAAGCCAGTTCGGGGGAGTGCGGCAACTCTCATCCTTGGTTCCTTTTTAATTAGGGGGCTTCAGCACAGTGAAGCTTGCCAAGCTCTCTGGTTCAGGCTCTGAAGGGACCCAAGGGAGCAAGATGAGAGCGGCTGACCAACTCACTCCAAGAATCCCGCTCAGAAATGGAGAAGTCAGCACCCACCCGGATGCGTTCCACCTTCCACTAGCCTGTAAGTGTGCCTGGCCTAGGTCATACCCACCCAGGCCTGAAGATGGGTTAAGGGCCCTTTTCTCAACTTCCCTCCACCACCTAAAAGGCATAGCAAGGCACGGTGAGCCAGCCCTGGGCTGCAAAAACAACATCATAGGGCAAAAAGAGAAAGAAGATGAGAGAGAAGCAGGGCGACTGAATGTCTCAAAATCCGAGCTCCTTTCAGACTCTGACTGACTTGGTCTTGAATCTGAGGCCAACGCATCTTCCCAGCACTTTTGCCAGGAATCAGCCTTCCCCCTGCAGGCATCATTTGATTTATTGCCTTCTAGCTTGTCCTTTCTCGTGAAGTTATTGCTTTCCCCGGTCTAGTCAGACTTCTTTCTTTAATGATGGGAAAGGCTCTGCTACAACGTTTCCTGAAGGACTGGTGCTCTCTCTGGTCAGCGAACTCAGGAAATCATCCCGTTTAGCAGATTTTTTTTTCCCTTCCCCAAATCAGGGCTCCCCGATTTAAGAGTAAGGCTGCAAAGGGGTTGACACCTGCACTTTCTACCCACCCTAGACTCGCTCCCACCACACCCTCCCTTCTTCCCCAGGGCGGCTGGAGCAGCGCGCGGCTCGCCGGGTCAGGTGGGGCAGGAGGGGGTGTTCCCCGAGGTCTGGGCTCGGCGCGGCTGGGCCGGGGAGCCGCTCCTGGGGAGGCTGATCGGCACTGCACACGCGTCACGCGGAGCGGGGAAGAGGTCGGGGCCGGGGTCCTGGGCTTACCGGAGCAGTTCCAGCCGGTGGGTGTTTGGCAGTCACTTAAGGAGGTAGGGAAAGCGGCGAGCTTCACCGGGCGGACCACGAGCAGCAGCATCACCGGCAGCAGGAGCAGCCAGCAGAAGCCTTCGCCAAGGGTCCAGCTGCTGCACTGCCGCGGGGACTCCCACAGCACCATGACTAGTTCGCGCAACTCCGCCGCAGCGAACGGCTTCCGAGGAACACGGGATGGCGGGGGCCGGGCAGCGGACTACTGAGCACCCCGCGGGCCACGGCAGCCGGGGCGGCGGCGGCGGGAGAGGCACCGGGCGGGGAAGGAGCTGCCGAGACGGCGCATGATCCCCGGAGTTTCAGCAACATCCGGTGACCCGGCTCAGTCCCGGGAGTGAGGGGGCTGTCGGCTGCGGGGCTGCGCCAGAGTCGCGGGAAGCGGTGGCCGCGCGGAGGGGGCTTTGGGAAGCCGGGGCGCCCGGGAAGCCTGGTAGCCCGAGGCCGGCGGCGAGGAGCCCGGCAGGGAGGGCGGAGGGAGAGTCAGAGCGGCCCGCAGCCTCGCCGCCGCCTCGCGCG
>NW_022103899.1:18076528-18080180 GCF_000313985.2 Echinops telfairi
GTGGGGCCGGGGAGTTGGCGCAAGTGGGCAGCGCGGGCTTCGGGGTGGGCGAGCCCCACGGCCCTCTCCATCACCGGCTTGTTGCACTCTTTTTCTCGGGACGCCCCCTACCGAGCGCTGGGTGCCGACCAGAGCCCTTCTGCGGTGCGTGACCCGGGGCCGCCAGAGCCCGCGGCGACATGGGTGGCGTGTCTCCAGGCTGGAGGAGGAGGGGGGCGAGCTGGCAGAGGGAGGAGGGTGTCCTGCGGGCGCCCGGCGCACAGGCTGGCGAGAGCGTGCGCCCAGGTTGGTAAAGGGGTTCAGGCTGGCAGCAGCAGGAGAGAGAGCTCAGGGACCGGTTTTCTCGGGAGTAGAAGGGAGCTGGCGAAGAGGAGAGGCGAGGTGGGGAGGACCCTGGGGCGGCTCTGGGGGCTGCCGGCTGCCCTCCGAGGCCAGTTCTCCCGCTTTCTTCTGGGTGTCTCCTCCCCTCCCTGGCGCCCAGCAGCCCTGGCCCAGCCCAAGGTTTGCAGCCCCTGCTGGTCCTCTCCGCATCTCCTGAAAGGAGCCTGTTTTGTGCGGCCGCCTGGAAGAGGCCGACAACCACATTTCTAGCGTCAGATTTGGTCGGAACGCTGGGACCAGAAGGCCCCGGTACCCCGGGTGGGTGCCTGGGCGCGTCGGGCAGGGAGTGGCGTCTGGGAAGGGTGTGCTCCCTGGGAGCTGCGGAGCAGTACTGATGCCCGCCGGCGCTGCACCCGAGGCTGTGCCCGTCGCCGGTCGTCAGTGCCCTGTGCCAGGCGAGAAGGGCTAACTGGGCAGGAAGCTCTCGCTCTGTGGGGAGCTTTCTCTCGCTCCAGCGGGCACTGGGCAAAAGGCGCAGCCGGACTTGCCTTCTGTCTGCTGCATTCTTTACGCAGTTAGGCACACTCTTCAGCCTGATGACATTTCCTCAGTTGTGTTGGGAATGACAGCCTTCCGGGACTGGAATGGAGAGAAGCATCTTCCTCCTGTGACTTGGGTCTTTGTTGCAGTCACAGGATTTTGGATGCTCCACAAGAAAGATTCCTTTGGCATCTCTTTTCAGTGTTTCTCTTTCTGACCTCCCTCCTTCCTTTCACCGCGCCCCCTCCCCACATCGTCCTTGTTTATTTTTTTTCTTTCTCTTCCTTTTTCTCTCTTTCTCCCTTCACTTCTTCCCTCCCTCCCCTTTCGTTTCTTTCTTGTTTTCTTCCTCTTCTTCTGCCTTCCTAGGACCCCTGCCTCCTCCTTTCCTTACTCTTTAAATCTCCTCTTTCCCCCTCTGGAGACTCCTGTCAGTGTTCCCAAAATTTAGAGGAGCATTGTTGAACAGTATCTCACACCCAATTAGAGAACATTCCTAATCACTCGAAAGAGACAGGAATAGACTTTGGAAATAAGAACGATCCTTTGCAGGCACCCCTGGAAAAACAAACTGCGCCAGCTTTCTTGTTAAGTACATTCACCTCCAACCCACTCCCACTGCCTCCCTTCTTAACTTCTCCTTTGAGAGACATGATCGTGCAGCACCTCAGTGTCTAAAAGAAAGCTTTTGTTTTTTAAAAATGTGAAATTCATCCCTTTATCTTACATCTCCGCCTCCGCCCCCAATCCGCCCCTCCCCTTCAGAGATTTCTGAATCGCAGTGTTTTTCCCTCCTGGCAATGAAGCAGCAGATCCCAGCATCTGCCTCCTCACCCAATGAAGACTCCATTAAAACTGATCAATTTGACCAGACAGCGGAGGCATCAGAAAATCGGCTTCTCGATAGAGTAGCTAAATTCTTTAAGGAAAAGGAATGCACTTGGGGGTAAAACTGCAAGAAACGAGGAATCAGAAACGTCTTTCACTGCAGCCTTTCCACAGAGACTGGCAACATAAACATAAGCCTAATGTAGATCAAGATTTAATATCTTCACAGCATAGTTTAAGAACATCTCAATGTCCCTATCAAGGCTGGTGTGGTAACTAACTCAGGCTTATAAAAACAAGCCATGCTTGAAAGTAAAGGCAAAGTCCTTAAAAGTATTTATCCAGTAATTATGATAATGGAATTGGACCTGCTAGGATTTCAGTGCTTGGCTATATCGGTACAATTTTACAGAACCTCTTAGCAGAGTAAAATTGTTATTGAATTCTCTGCTAAGTAAAATTTTGGCATGCTTTCTAATAATATGCTCTCTTCCTAAGCCATTTTGCCCAAAGTGACTTAAAACTCCAAAGGAGTTAATTACTGGTTGTGACTGGTTAACAAAGGCAGTGGCTTCCACAGAGGTTCTTTAAATTATTAAACAGTTTGAAGCCAAGCCTTTCCAATAGAAACGCTGTGATTTTGTTCTGCTTACTATGTACTTCATGTTATAGTGCCACCAAGAATCAAATTCTGAAACTGGCAAGCACCACCAAGTGGCAGAAGAACACCATTCACTGAACAACATCGTATTATTGAATATGTAAATAAAATATATACATTATTTAGCCTCATCATTACCGACCAAAGAAAGAGAGGAGCATTCAACTCTATGTCTCCAAAAGCTGGATAGCCTTTCTAGCTCTTCCCCAACAGGGCCAGCTGCGTTTAGACATTAGAATTCAATTGGAAACCAGACTAACAATTGCTCCTTGTGGTGTGTATTGTATGCTTGCTTATAAAATTGCTCAATTATGTATGTGCAAAATTTCTTATTTTAAATATACAATATTAGCTTTTCATATTCCTGGGCTAAAATATTTGTGGTTCTTGTGTTATATACATTTTAGAATTGACTCAGAATGGGAGAGTTAAATTGTCAAATGTTAAAGTAGAAATAGAACAGCCTTGTCTCCCAAAACTCTTTTTTAAATTGTATGTCCTTCCCTGTATGGAAAGGGCACGGTGAAAATTTGAGATTTCTCTGAGATTAAGGGAAGGGAAGGGAGGCAACAAATGAGAAGTTTTTCAGGAACAAGAATAATTTAAGATTGATACATTAACTTGAGAAGAGAAAACATTGACCCTCCAAATTATATCTCTTTCTTAACCACAAATGCTTTCCCAGACTTCAGCAGTGCTAAGATACATGGATAGCATGCTTTTAGGTGTCAGATATTGTGCCATTGGAGAAGATTTTCATTTAATCCCCATAATACCCTATGACACATGAGCTACTCTCATCCCCACGTAACAGAGAAAGCATGAAGACTTTCAAAGCCTCAAAGAACTTGCCCAGTGGCACAGCTGAGACTGGACTTCTGACTTCAGGACCTCAAACTGAATACGCACTTTGGTAGTTACCTCCTTTGGTGTCAATTTAAGGATTAAGAATGTAGGGATGGAGTCTAGGCTGTCAATCTGGAGATAGCCAATGAGGCTTCTGTGGGCATAGCCTTCTGAGAATTCTGGGACTTCCTCCTTGGAGGTGGAAAACACCTCAGCTCTCTGTCACTCCCTCGGAGACATTGCAGGAGACAAGCCACATGGATGCAGCCAGACCTCTGAAGCCAGAGAAGCCGCAGAGAGACCCTTGCCAGCGCTGAAATGCTTACTCCTCCACCACACCCAAATACTTTCTCCCCACTGGCTTGTGATCATCCTGCATTTGGCTTCATTGCATGTGTTTTGTGAGTCTGAAGAGGACTTTATAGATTGGTATCGGACATATGGGCTAATATCAGA
>NW_022103899.1:18080436-18174077 GCF_000313985.2 Echinops telfairi
TCATTCATGCAAAGCAGTGCCTGAACAATAGTGGGGATGCCATGTGCACCGTTGAGAGCTTCTATTAACCATCCCAGTGTCCATCGCCAGCAGTGAGAGATCATTGAGCAAGTTAAAACTGATAAGTTCATATCTGAGAAGATCCATGGGTCATGGCAGACTGCAGTTTTATATTGCTCAGTGCATCAAGAGAAGGAGCTGAGAAAATGACATTGAGAATGTCATACAGCTAATATTCATCAGTGAAGGCAAGGAAATCAACTCGTCATTTGTATGTGTCATAATGTGTTAGGTGAATGATTAATTTAATTTTTATTTTTGAGCAGATATTTTGGTACCATTAGCTAAAGGTTTGTACCAAATGTTTGGAGAGGGATGCTGTTTTCCAGAAATATGCTTCTGTGTTTGGGCATCCTTTTTTTATACCTTCCTATAGAGCACCAAACCCAAACCAAACCCACTGCTCTCGAGTGAATTCTGACTCATACTGGCCCTACAGGACACACTAGATCTGCTTCAGAGGATTTCCAAGACTGCATCTTTACAGTAGAAGGAAGCCTTGTCTTTTTTATTTTTTATTTTTCTCATAGAACAATTAGTGAGTTTGAACTGCCAACCTTCTGGTTAGCAATCTGTGTTATAACACCCCAGGTGCTATTTTCTATGGAACATGAAACTCATTAAATCCCAGTTATAAGTAGTTGGATCCAGTGATTTCCATAGCCTGTTGCTCATGGGGATTGCCTGAGAAACATAAAATACAAAAACAGGGAATGCCACTGGTTCTGATTCAAAAAGTGTGGAATGCCTTCTGGAGTCTTTTCTGTTAATATTCAGCTTTATTTGTGAACTAAAGTTTCATGTACATCTATCTTATAAAAAGTCTCTGGACTTTAACATCGCTTTGGCTGAGAAGCTACAGGATAAAAACTTGCACTTAGTGTGCAAATGAGGTTTTGTACATGTGTTTTTCTCTAGCTATTAAAGATTTCATCTTTATTCATTTGTTTTACAAATATTTAAGATTCTAATATGCCAGAATAATTAACTGTATAACCGAAACTGTTTCTTTATTTGAAAATGTGAGCAATAAGAATCATAACTTGTGAAAAATAAGGGAGATATGCAATTTAAGGAGTTGGGAGAAAAAAGCTATGTAAATGTATATATATGTGTGTGTGTGTGAGTATAGATGTATGGATATACATAAATGTATATATTGTATAAATAAATATTTTAATGACATTTTTTAAAATATAAATACAGATATGTATATATAATTTATGTATGTGTTATTATAATAAAAAATCAATGTGCCCAATTTATATATGTATGACATAGAGTTACATAATAAATGGACTATATAAAATTAAGCATATTATTTTCACATCTAATCAAATACTTTAATATTTACTTTAATAATTGTCCTTTAATTCTAGACTACTTCAGATGGACATGGAAATAGATGGATGATAGATAGAATATCCCAAATATTTCTACAACTCATATTTATCACATATTGTATAATGAAGCATACCATATAAAATCAATATATCTATAAAATTATATTTTAAAATTGAATGTTTAGTTCATAAATCAAACAGTTTTGAGAATGATTTGGTTAAATCATATTAATTTCTTTTTGGCTTTTTTCAACTGAGTGGAAACATTTACTTTCCACCTCCTCTTATAGTTAATTAATTATATGTAAATAAAGAAATGAAATTTAAAGAAATTATTTTTAAAGAAAAAATTTCTCAGGTCTTTTGATAGATTTCCTTAAAATTTTTTTTTCAGTTGATGTTTGATTTATAACTTCAGCACTGGGAAATAGACTATTTCTTTTAAGGGAAGTGGGCTTTGATTAGCATTTACACGGCAATGGCCTAGCGAATTAAAAAATATTGATGCAAGCTACTCTGCAGGACTTGGAATTTCTGGGTATGAAGTATAGGCATGGGTTTATGTTTTGATTTTTTTAGTTTCCCTCGTAATTATAATGCTTAACGTTGACTGAGAGCCCCTGTCCTAAAGAAAATGACTGAGTTACAATTGTGTGTTCTCTCATTTTTCACAAAAACTACCCAAAACTAGTTTCAGGAATGAAAAGAATATTTCTTGCACTTAAAACTTTTTTAGAAACAAATCTTTAAAAAGGAGCTCTTTGATTAGAATATCCAATCAAAGCAACACAAAGCAATTGATGCTTGCCACTTTGGAAAATATCTATAATGAAAAGAAAACAACATTAAAAAGCAGTAGGCATTTCAATACTCTAGTGTCTTTTTATCTATAAATTTGAAAAGTTTCCAACTGCTATTTAATTTCCCTTTAGTTTTGGGGTTTAGTATAATGTCTTATTCCAAATTCAGTATAAAACTTATTTCTGCAGTCATGTCCTGAGAACTTGATCCAGTGTGACATCACACTGCACTTCCTCTCCTCGAAGGCCCCTGACAACTTGGTTCTGTTGGACTGACTTAGGCGGGGACTCCTCCCTGGGTTGTGAAAGACTTACTAAAACTAGCTCTTTCCATGCAGCACCATCCAGTCTTTTTTTGAATTCTAAGCATTTTATTATTTCTTTCTGGTCACTGTGAGTGCCCATTTCTCCCTCCATATATGAGACTGGTTTTTTTTTTTAAGCTTAACGGAAGTAGATTTCCTTAATTACTCAACCCCTTTGCTGCTCCTTTAAGTAAGTGGTTCACTTAAAAAAACAAGTGGGGGAAGTTTGTTTCAAAATACACTTAGGAAACACTGCATGTAAACACTGCTAACTTGTAGCCTCACAATGCACATTTACATATTAAGATGAATTTGAGAAATACTAAGTATATATGCAGCTCACTTGTAGTTCACAATGCACATTTGCATGCTAAAGGCTCTGAGGAGCCCTGTAGTAAAATCAAACTCAGACACATCAAATAAAACTAAACACCTGCTTAACTTTATTGAACTCAGATTTTCCAATAGTATTTGATCATGAAATCCCTTTCAGCAAGAAACCACGACAATATGCTATGGAAATGCAGCTCTGAATATTATGCTACGACATATAGCAGTTTCTAAAAGCAGGAGTCTTTTTCTAAAAGCTGTTTCACCATTCTAGCTGAGAAACTTAATCTTCCCTTCTGACGCCTACCTGCCAAACCAGTAGCCAGGTTGACTCAAATTGGCTACTAATCCTCTGGACAGTGGTTCTCAACCTTCCCAATGCTGCGACCCTTTCATACAGTTCCTCATGTCGTGGTGACCCCCCAACCATAAAATTATTTTCGTTGCTACTTCATCCCTGTAATTTTGCCACTGTTATGAATCAGGCGACCCCTGTGAAAGGGTCGTTCGATCCCCAAAGGGGTCGCGACCCACCGGTTGAGAACCGCTGCTTGTATGACTGTGCCATACTCTCTTCTAATGTGTTGTTTCCTGAAATTATGAACCTTTTTGGAAGGTAATTCAAATGTCGGTCTTATAATCGTTAAATTACTGCCACAATTTTATGTTATGGAAACTGGAAATGAAAGAGCCCTGTTAGCATTGTGGGTTAAGTAGTAGGCTATTAACAGCAATGTGTTCAAACCCACCAGCCACTCCTCAGGAGAAAGAAGAGACTGCTTGCTCTTGGAAAGACCTACCATTCAGAAGATCATATGGAGCAATTTCACGCTATCTTATAAGGCTAGCCATTCTGAATTGGATTTTGGTTTGTGTAGGGCACTTATTAAGCAGTACTTATCTTCCAATATCTGACAATATTCTGTAATAAAATGGTTTACATTTCAGTTTACGCAAATGCTTCAATTAATATTTAATAAGTCCTGATATGTACTATTTAATTCTTACTTGTAATTAGTCAAATCATATTTGACTTTTAAAATATTTAAGTGGAGGTAAGTAAAATCATTATCTATGTAAACCCCACAATATACAATAAAACACTCTTATGCATAGTTGATAGTTAACTGATGATGCTAAATTCAATTAAAATGTTAGCTGTGCACATTAACATAACATATTCCAGAAAGACTGCACCTAGTTAAACAACCTCCAGGAGTGGTCATGTAATCACCTTTGGAATTCATAACAGTTCTGTTTAGAGTTTTCATGCTAGAAAATTTTTATCGGGGGGCTCAGAAGCTAGACTGAGAACACAATGTCTTGCGTACACAGGGGTACATCAAGGCCCAGGGGTATCCTTTCAGTGTGGCATTTCAACTCCTCACTTCCTATGCCTGTGCTCTCGAAGTGTTCCTGGGTTGTAAATTGTGCCTCTGTTTCTTGTTCCTTTTGTCTTTCCCATTGCTTCATGGACAGAGATCAGCTGCTGACCCTACTAGAACATAAAATAAAACAAAATCCATAAACAAAAAAATGTTGATGGGACATTTGAGGTTTTTGAGAGACATGAATAGTGAGCAAGTAGGAATCTGGTAATACTTGGAATCATGACTAAATCTATTCTGCAAATTCTTTGATGATCAATGAAAATTTGAATATTCCCATGAAGATGTTTTCAATTATGGTGAAGAAAAACATGAACCTTTTAATAATTGTGAATTGAAGATGTTAAGGACACATTACTTCGTAGTGATTTGTATCTTAAATAATCATAGGAATGATCTCTTCCTATATATGTACTTCCACAGTTCAATTTCCATGGACAAATACAAATCTAAGGAATTACTTCCACAGATCTTCTCTTTCTTTATCAACTATGGTGTGTATCTGTGTGTGTACATGTGTATATAAACCCCAAATCCCAAGGCTGTTAGCATGGACATAGACATAAACTTATAAACTCCTCAGAACAAAGGAGAACTGCAAGAGAGCACTTCCACGGTTTTAAATCTTTATAGAAGCAGACTGCCACATCTTTCACCCACAGCACGGTTGGTGGGTTCAAACTGTCAAGCTTTTATTTGCTAATCTTAAGAAAATCTTTAAAAGACACCTATTTTTCCTCAGTTACTAATGTAAGACAGACAGTACTGACATGGTTAAATTCCCAGAGACCTCAGTTCTTTAGAAATGTACTAAATGGCAGTTTACATCATGTCCAAACATATCTTGACATTGGTAGAGCTTATGTATAAAAACCAAGTTTATATAATTTTTATCATCTAACTCCATGCTCCATGAACTTTTTGAAGGCCCCTGATACCATTTTACAAATGGGTTCATACCATATATAATAATCTATGCTTTCTTTTTCATGTGCTGAAAACAGGGATGTTGTCAAGGATTTCATCTTACTTGGACCCACCATCAAGGCTCATGGAAGCAGCAGTCAAGAGATCAAACAATGCATTGCATGAGGAACATCTGCTGCACAAGGAAGTGTGGAGAAGCCAGGATGTTCCTGTGAGGACCCAAAGCCACAGATAGGATATTCAATTGGCCCATATGCATGTGAAAGTTGCACAACAATACATTTGAAAGAGGGTGCTGGCAAAGTACTGTGTGAGTACCATGTCCTGCCAAAAGAACAGCCGGAATGCTCTTCAGAGGCAAGGATGGTGACACTTTGTCTTGAATACTTCGAACATGTTGTCAGGAAAGATTAATCCCTGGAAAAGAATGTCAGGCTTGGCAAAGTGGCGGGGCCGCAACAAAGAGGAGATGGATTGACGCAATGGCTGGAACGATGTGCTCATACATAAGAAAAAGTGTGACAATGGCACATTGCCAGGTGATGGATGTTCCCTTCTGTAGTGCATAGGGTCACTGGGTATCAGAATCCACTGGACAGCACTGAACAACAGTGAAATGCAAGCAGCACCAGGTCATTTCGCTAGATAAATTTCTTCCTAGAACTAGTTACACGGTTCTCTATTTAAGAACATCAACAGCAACAATAGAGTGCACCAATGGTAAGGTCAGGATATAGCCTCTTTACAAGGAGGATGCTCACACACACGCACACACACCACTCAAAACTGAAACCAATACTGAAGCCCCAATAGCAGCCTAGTGATGATTTTAGAGGTGAGGGCTGAGAACCCACATTTTAAGAGGCAGCTAACTGAAATTCATGTAAAATAGAGTAATGGTTTCTTTCACAAACTATCATTTTGTTGCAATTTTCACTCTTATAAATTCATTTACCTCGAGGAAGTAAAACAATAATCTGGATTTCTTTTTTTAAGATCAGCATAACTGGCTCATGTGTTTTGAAAAAGCCTCACATTTTTGTAACTAAGGAGCTTACATGAAGAATGCAGTAACCTAACACACTATTGGAAATATTTCCAAATTAAATTGTGGGATTTGAAATAAAAATTCTCACAATTAAAAAATCATGGTTTTTAAGTTCTGCTTTTTGCCCATTTGCCATCATCATACATAATCATACTTCTAGTAACTCCATAAAGCTAATATGATCCTAGATGTATAGTACATACTTCAATATAATGTCGGGTAGTTCTCTTTCCAAAGCAGTCTAATTATATTGTAAGAAAAGTACAAAGATAGTTGCATCTATTAGTGAAACAAAGGGCAGGGTTTAGCATGACATAAACATGTAGACAGAGTGGATTAACTCTTTCCTGTTTAAAATCTTCATATACTTTTTCACTGTTATTAAAATGTTTATTTTTGTCCAGATGATCAAATGGTTATGAATTAGCAAGCAAGCTTTGGGAAAATGGCTGAACAATGAACCTGAGTTGGAAACTTGTGTTTCCCTTTTTACTCTGACCCTTAAAGTTGTGTAAGACTCCTTTCACTAAGTCTCCATTTCTTCAGTTTCAATATAAGGGTTAATAAAAGTTGTAATCTCCAAGGCTTCCAGAAAAGAAAGGCAGTTTATTATAATGTTTATTTGAAGCAAATAAAGTATACATTTATTTATCCCGTATATACATATATGTATGATTTTGTGAACCCTGAATCAGAACTCATGGAAATTGCTAGCAACACAATTCACTTCAACTCCATTCCTCACATCTCACATTCTGGATTGAAAAAAGATACCTAATTAAAAAGTAGGGTTGATATGTACAATGTTGTGTCAGTCTGGGTTGACTAGAGAAACAATCCAGAGACACTCATGTGTGTGTAAGAGAGAGCTTTATATCAAAGAGTAATTATACCTTAAGAAAACATCCCAGTCCAGTCCAGATCAAGTCCATAAAAAGTCTGATATTAGCTCATGTATCAAATACTAGTCCATAAAGTCCTCATTGATGCATGCAGCAGATGCAATAATGGTGAATGCAGGCAGATCACAGGCCTGTGGGTGGAACATAAGTGGATCCAATGGTGGTGGATGCATCTCTACTGCTCTGGCTGCATTCAGCGTGGCTCCATGTGACTCTTCAAAAGGAAGGCCTAGCAGAGAGAATGTGTCCTGCCTCCAGGGAGGAAGAAAGGGACCTCCCAGAATCCTCATGGTTATGCCACGCCCACAGGGCATCTTCAGGCTGTGATCTAACTGACAGGCTAGACTCCATCCCTGGATTCATTTATCAAGTTGACATGAAACTGTGTAACTACCACAAATGGATACGTCTCTGGTATTAAATAGATTTGATGCACTTTAGGTGATTTTCTGTTTTTCACTCGTGAAATCATGAACTCAAGAAAAGTACATTTTAGAAGACAGAATACATGTTCTTTGAACACAAATGAAATACCTGTAAAAGAGAAAGTAATGGTTCCCTTCACAATAATTTTGTTGAAAGATTTCCACTATATAATTATTTTCTGCAACCAAATAAAGCATTAATGTATAGTGTTTTGAATTAGGATTTTTCAAAATATAAGTAGCTTATCTCAGAAGTTTGTTGCATGTGATGCCATGAAGAAGGGAAGAGAGAACACTGGCATTGGTAAATGTAGAAGAAAGGTTAACATTGATTTTCTGATTAAGTATGTCTTAAACATAAATTAATTTCATATTGATAGTAATGTTAATACTATTTCTATAACACATAACTTACAAAATTATTTTAAAATATGTCTCCATAACATATTCTTATTTCCATTCTAGGGATTGGAGAATTCATGTTTAATTATTTATCTGATGTTTTCTCACCGAAGATTTTGTGTTCTATAGAAGTGGAGTCAACGATTTTGAGTTGTCAACATAACCACAAAAATCTAAAAGAAAGTCTCTTTGGCTAGACTACACTTATTAAAATATCACTTTTTCAATCTGTCATAAAGTAAGCAATCATATCCTTGTTGTGAATATTTTCTCACTTGCACAGGTGTACTGGAAATGGATGCTAATAATGTGCATTTGGCTGGTGCTTTAATGCAGTAGAATAGCACGTTTCCTAATTGCATATCATTTAGAGTGGTCTACCATTTAGCAGAAAGTGCTCTGCTCAGAGGCATTGCACACATGACAGGGAGGATATTGTGGTGAAAGGATATCAACAATAGCTCCATTAATGTTGTCCTTTACCTGCATCTAATGGGTGATAATGCATCTTACATGACATATGTGAAGATAAATTTGCAGCATTAATAGGCTTATATTCCATAACAATAAGCTACTTCTCTAACAAGTTCTACTTCCCTAATATTATCTTTCTGGTGTCATCTGATTGAAAGCTAAACGGTTAGATGCTTTTGCTTTTATTGACAGAGCAATAAAATGCTCTCCTCTTGGTGGCTTATGTACACACATATATTTATATATACTTATATATGTATATATGCATATCCATACATTGAGAATGTTCCATTTTTTTCACAACGCTAGTTAATGAAAACATATATTTAAAAAACATTGAATTGATATTTCTTAAACATTAATTACGTTTCTAAAATTAAATTAATGTCCTATGAAAACACATAGGTCATCTCCATATGGAATTTTAAAATATTGATCCATTTTAAGATATTTTTTTCACTTGCAGATATTTTTTTCACTAAGACAAATTAAAGACAGTTGATATCTCTGAAATGGAACATGTGAGGGGCAATTAGTTCAAGGATGTTATAATCAGACTTTTCACAGACATGTCTATATCTATGCCATTAAAAATTAGCTCACTCATAGTTTATGATCATAACAAAACCTTACCATGAGTTTTTGAGCCTTACAAAGTCTAGATATACTTAATTAAGATAGGAAAAGTAAATATTAGATATTTTGTTTTAGTCTCTTCATTATTGTATTTTTTATATATGAGTATTATTGGTGCTTATATTTTTAGAGACTGTTGGGAAGTTGATAAATGCTAACCTGCTTTTTCAAAAACAAAATGTTCATGTTCTTATAATATTTCCAGTTTGTTTAGAAACTTCCCAAATATACACATGAACCTTAAGATGATTTTTTCTATTTTGCCTATGTGTTAGTTGACTAGGAAAACAAATTCATAAACACTCATATGTGTGTAAGAGAGAACTTTATATCAAAGAGTAATTGTATATTAAAAAAACATCCCAGCCCAGTCCAGCTCAAGTACATAAGTATGATATTAGCCTATATGTCTGATACCAATCTATAAATTCCTCTTCAGACTCACAAGAAACATGCAATGAAACCCAATGCAGGAAGAAGACAGGCCAGTGGGTGGAAAGCCTTGTGGATCCAGTGGCCATAGAGGCAACTCAGTGCTGGCAGGGATCTCCATGTGGCTCCTCCAGCTCCAGGGCTCTAGCATATCTCCATGTGTCTTCTCAACAGGAATGTCTCGCAGGGAGACAGCGTGTCCCCTTCTCCAGTGAGTTATTGATCTCCTTAGTGCCTCCAAATGAGGTCATCAAGCTGCAAACTGATTGACAGGCAAACTCCACCCCTTCACTCTTAAGTCTCAAGTTGACAGCGGATTATGTAACTACCACAACCTATATCATTTTAAGAAATAAATTTTATTGGGGGCTCTGATCACAATCCATACATGTATACATTGTGTACATACATACATCTGCACATATGTTGCCATCAAAATTTTCAAAACATTTTCTTTCTACTCAAGTCCTTGGTATCAGCTCATTTCCCCCCTTCCCCTACCCTTCCTCCCTCAAGAACCCTTGATAATTTATAACTTTTTTTTCATGTCTCATATCGACCTCTGTCATCCTATTCCCACTTTTCTGTTTTCTGTCTGCCTGGGAAGGTAATATATGTAGATCATTGTGATTGGTTCCCCCTTTCTCCCCCACCTCCCCCTTACCTTTCTGGTATTGCTACTTTCATTATTGCTCCTGAGGGTTTTATCTATCCTGGATTCCTATGTTTCCAGCTCTTATCTGTACCAGGGTACATGCGCGGGTGTAACCAGATTTGTAAGGTAGAATTGGGGTCATGATGGGGTGGGGTGGGGTGGGGTAGGAAGCATTAAAGAACTACAGAAAAGTTGTGTTTTGCTGGTGCTATACTGCACCCTGTCTGGCTAACCACAATGGCAACATACATCAGAGATAAACTCCAATATGGAAAAAAATTTTAAAAATCCAAGAAAATGTTGAAAACCAGATCAAGCCAAGCATTTTTCAAAGAGCTGGATCAACTGGCAAGGTTTTAACCCATTGAAGTCATGTTTATCCTTCCGGTCTTCCATAGTCGTGTCTACAATGCACTCTGTTTGGTAACTATTTTCTGCTCAGCCCTCCATTATGGATGGAGGGGAATCACCAGAAAATTATTTCCTGTGGAGATCTCACAAATGTATCTTGGACTTCCCCTGTCATCCATAGTCTTCTGCAAAACAGAGCCTCACAATTTAGCCTCTGGTACTATGCCCTCCTTTGGTTTCAGATTACTTGATATCCAATCCCTTGGGCACTGATGTTGAGGTGCTTCTTCTATGTGGACTTAGTGGACATCTCACTTACATGGATGCTTGTTTGGAAACAAGCTTTTAATACCCCAGATGCTATTTTATCTGATAGCCAGTCACCATCTAATTTCTTCACCACACTTTGCTATAGCACCCAAATATTCTGTGTTCCCTTCCTGAGAGCAAGTATCCATCCGGGTCATGGTGTAAGAAATAATTGTTCTTAAATTGGAGCTAGGATTTGTGTGAGCCCCAAACCCATTCCCTGATCTGTGGTCTTTTTTTGTTTGTTTGTTTTTTAAATCTACTTTTGGCTTCCTTTAGAGACCAAATTGTTAATTGATGGTAGAGAGTTTTATCAATCATCTCCCTGGAGCATAAATATCTTCCATTAATATTTTCATTGATTAACCCCTCATACTAATTTTGAAAACATGATTGAGACCAGGATATTGGGCCAATGTAGGCTAGCTACATATTGTAATAATTGCATTATTCACATGTGCAGAATATTTTCTGGCTGGATGGGATTTACACAATGGGAGTTGGTTGTCAGGGAAAATTTACAATAATATTCACTGACATGTCAGTCACAGGTTTTCCAGAATAATGTATATTTTAGTCCAGCATAATTTTGCTTTCTTCATGCTTAGCTTTTTCTATTATATGGGAAGCTGTAAACTTTGATCTTCTTGAGTTAGAATTTCAAGTTCTCTTTGCTTTTGGCAAGCAAGAGTGTGACATCGCATGTGGCAGGTTGTTAATGAGTCTTCCTAGAATCTTGATTCTGCATTTTTCCTTATACAGTCCAATTTCACAGATTTGCTCAGTAGACAGATTGAATAAGTATGGTAAGAGGATATGACCCTGGTATAAAACTTTTAAAATTATAATCCATATTGTGTCCCTTTGTTCTGCTTGAACTTATGCCTCTTTGCATAGGTCCTACATCCCACATGAATAAATTTAACTGTTCTGGAATTTCCCTCCTTCCCAATGTTATTTTTAAACCCCAGTATCATTTTGCCTTGCTTTCAACCTTTTAAATTTTTCATATTTTCTGAATCTCTATGGCATATTTTGTTTGTTTTGTTTGTTTGTTTCTCTCTTCACATCCTTCTATTACTTGGATTCACACTTGCCTCTCATCCCTTGCTTGTGCATTTTCACAATTCAATCCTGGTACACTCTTTTTCTATTCTCTCTGGGTGCTTCAATGTTTCCTTTTTCTTAAACTATTCGCCTATAGTAATTGATTGTAATATCTGTACCTAAGACTTCATCTTCATGTTTTTCAAGTGCTGATCTGCATTCTTAATGACTTTTTGGGAATTTCTATGTTAATTTACTATTGTCAATCTCAGCATGCTTATAGCTCCCCCTGTCATTTCTGCTTATTTTCCTCCTGTTCTCCCAGCTCCATTCTTACCACGCCATCTTGTGTGCTACCACTTCATTAAGCTTCCATAAACACAAGCCTCTGTCATATAACTTCTCTACCAACGGGAAATATCACACAATCTTACGCCAGCAGTTAAATAAGTTATTGTAAGAAAGACGCTTCCTGTTGCATTTATTGAAATATTATACTTCATAACTATTTACCTGATAATATGAGAGCATGATTATTTCACCTTATCAAATAAGATGATAAGCTTATCATCAAATAAGATGATAAGCTCTAAAAAAATCTAAATTACAATTTGTATTGCAACCATCACATTTGTTGAAGGTAAATACAAGACTACCGTGGCAAAGCAGTAGGGTTACAAATATTCCTTGTTGAAGGCCATTAATAGCTTAACTTAAACTTTTGCTATAGGTAACATCTACAGCAATGGGTATGTTTATTTGCTTTGTTTCCTGAATGATTTATATTTGCTCTTTTATCAACAATCCTATGTTCTATTCAGTGGATAATAACACATAACCTAAGTTTGTAGCTTTTCCTGGTTACATTTATTACATATTAAACTGACTAAGAGCAAAAATAAACATTTAAGGAGTAACACATTTATTGAGCATAATATGTACATTTCCCACAAAAGAGAAGGCTGTTGCAATAGCTATCTTCAACTATCAGTTTTCAAGTTCTCATTCACCCATTACAACTCACACAATTTATCAGAATATTACTTGGAAAAGAGAGTTTTTTTTTAATTGGGAAAGTTATCAATACCATCTACTTTAACCTCAATATGACCTGGATTCAAGTTAAAATAGAAATTAATGAATAAATAACATAGTAGTTTTCTTTCATTTTTGTCTAATAATAAAATTATTGAAAAAAATAGCCTTCACTTTGTTGTTGTTGTTATTGACTTACAGTCAATTCCAACTCTTTTTTACCCTATGAGTGTATACTTTCAAAGTCTGTGGACTTTTCAGAAGAAATTAATTCATCAGGTATCATATAAGTAGTATCTTGGTGGGTTCAAGATGCTAACTTTTCAGCTAGTCATGAAGTGCTAAATTGTTTGTACCACTAGGACCACCTGGTTTGGGGTTTTTTGGTTTGCCTGTTTTAATATTTAAATCATCATCAAATTTTACACAATTTTGATTAGATTTCCTAGCTCTACCACTTAATAACTGTTATTGACTATATGGCTTCCTAGAAGTTATTTCACAAGCATCTTCGATTTCTTAGCTTTAGAGATTCACATACTTACAAGGATTCCATTAAAATTACACTAGATGATATAATAGGTAACACTAAAGAACTTTATCTAGTATTTGAGAAGTATTCAAGACTCATGGAATGGTATTCATTCAATTTACTGCCATATAGTCAATTTGACAAGTAGGAAATCTATAGGACAGAGTAGAACTGACTCTGTGGATTTTCAAAACTGTGAATATTTAAAGGACCATAAAACTTCACCTTTCTCCTGTGTAGCAGCTAGTAGTTTTGAACTGCTGATCTGGCAGTGAGAAGCACGACATATAACCCACTATGCTTGTGGGCATCCTTCACCAAATAGTGGTGAAACAGCAAACGATTGTTGTCTCTATTTATCAAGAAAATCATTAAAGTATAAGGACTTTGAAACAGCAAATTATCTCCTCTTCATGAAGTTCTAAGAGGCACAGTGGTGTGTGGAGTGCTCGCTGAAGGTTGGGTGGTTGAAACCCCGCAGCTACTCCATGGGAACAAAGATACGGCTATGTGCTCCCATAAACATGTACAGCCTTGGAAACCCGAGTCACCGTGAGTCGCAATTGACACAATGGCCGTGGTTGATTTCACTTAAGGCAGAGAATGGCATAACTGTCTCTTCACTGACACGAAGAATGGAAAAACAACTGTACTTAGCCCTTCTTTTAATATATCTGCATCACTCGCCGCCCGGGAATTGATATTTGTTTCACAGCAAGGAGCTCTGGTGGCAGCGTGTGCTATGCACGGGCTGCTAACACCAATGTCAGCCCTGTGAAGATGCTAATCACTTTGAGAGAATAATTGAGATGGGGCTTTCTACTCCTGTTGAGTTCAAGCCTGGCAACCCACAAAGACAGTTCTACTCTGTCCTACAGGGAAAATATGTGTATGATATATTTGTGTAACACACCCACCCCTAAAAAACAAAAACTCACTGTCATTTTCATGATGAATCCATAGGACTACGTAGAATTGCTCCTGTGGGTTTCTGCATCTTCAACAATTAGGGGAGTAGAAAGCCTCATCTTTCTCTCATGGAGCAGCTGGTGGTTTCAAGCTGCTGACCTTGTGGTTTGCAGCCCAGCGTGTAACCACTACTCCACCAGAGCAGGTTGCCTTAATCTGTTACACAGGCTTTCTGATTTTCCCTCCCTTATCAAACTTCTAGTGTTCAATAGAGGGCTTTTAGATTTGCATGTACGGAGGAAAATGTCTCTAAATCATAATAAATTAGACATTAATATAGTTATTTATTATACCTGGATTACTATAAAAGTAAGCTAGCTTATAACTAATGGTCTTTAATAAAAACATTAATATATCATCTATTTTGATGCTATACTAAAATATGTGAAATTATACTAATTAATAATGGTAAAATAAATCTTTGTCCTGAAAAGAATCTAATATTTTCCCCCTAAACTTAAGTGTTATTCCTAGCAGAGTAAATCATATAATTTTCTGATTAAAATTGGATAAATCATTCCATTACAGTTCATTAATACCTAGGATATGAATCTTTAGGAGTTCCATTTCATTTTTGATGCCTTCCAGTTTTCCTAGATCCATAGTTTGCAAATTCCAAGTTCTGATCACTAGATTTGTTTGCAGATCTCTTTGCTGAGCAAATAATCAAAGAAACTAGCTTATATGAAGAAGAATATGGAGACTTCTGTGAAGATGGTGCCGATGTAGGAGCACCCTCCTGGACAGTTTGCTGTGTGACAGACAGATTTATGGGTGAGGAGTCTGAGGTGGGGGACTGCGACATACTACCAGGTCTCTCAGCATCGCAGGGTTCTTTTGTCAGCTTTCCCATGGAGAGCACAGCTGTGCTCGTCATGCAATTGTCCCCTTATCGCAGCACCTACCTGTGACAACTTACCTCCCTTGTCAGTGGGGCACCAGCTCCAGGGATCTTCCCCTTCCCCCCTGACCTACTATTTGGTGGCTCACAAGCATGGGGAGGTGGCCTAGGACAATCTATCCATTGGGGGAATCCCATGAATGACTGCAGAGACTCCGGGAGGCCCCATACTCTGGAATCTGTGGTGAGGCACAGAGTAGAGTTCCTATAGGGGATAATCCCTAGCTGAGGCCTATGCCCCACCCCTGGTGGCAGGGGCATGACAGGATCTGCAGATAGATAGCACTAGCTAGTTTGAGATGCATCCGGCACCGGCAAGCCTAGAAACCACAGAGTAGTGGCTCCACGAGGTTGTTTGATTTGTTCCTAATTTCTTTTGAGAAAGTAAACAAAAACTTATCCTGTCAGAGGAAATGGAACCCGGAATTTCCATGTTTCTATGTGACTTTCCCTCCACTAGCTAAGTTGGCTTCAGAACCGGGAAACATGGAGCATAGTCCAATTGCACTCTGATTGGAAACCCTCTTCCCTGGGGCATCCACACAAAAGCCCTTTTCCACCCTAGGACCACATGTAAGGAGTGGATAGTTCTGAGTTGTGCAGGAATCCACTATTTTAAGCACAATAACAGAAGGTCTGCACTCTCCCTACATAATATACAGGGTAGACAAGGGGCTCTGGTAGATTCGATATATCCCTCACTTGCCCCAACCACCATAACCCCTGGAATCTATTCGCTCCACTTTAGTAACATACACTCTTCTTTAACTTACCAAGTAAAATAGTATCTCCCATAATCCTTTTCTCCAACTCACTAAAAATTACTATACTTAAAGAGAAGGCTTTCTATGATTAATACTACAACTTAAAACCTACATTTGAGCAACTATACCCTAATCCTCCGACTCACTCAACTAACACTCCCTCATCATCTACATGCAATATGTTTTTAATCAGCTGATCCTCCCCTAACCTAAAGAGCCAGCCCTTCCCCCTACACATCCCAGAAATCTATGTACCACCTTCAGCTCAATCAAGAGGTGATGCAAACAACAGCCAAGACCAGCAGTTACTGTAAAAAGTCTAGAGAAACAAAAGTCAATTACTGAAGATGACTGAAACCCAACTGTTTACACAGAAGAAGAGTCCTTGAACTGAGAGGAAGAATAGATGAGAGTGCTGCTGTTTAGGGCTATACAAGCAATTAAGGAATTGGTCCTCAAAACTGATGCACAAATAGAGATACCAGAATCCTCACAACGAAGGGCAATCCAGAGGTTAAGGAATGAAGTACCAGAGAAAGATAAAAGGTGAAAGATCTCAACAACAGAATGGAAGAAGTAGAAAACCGAAGCAGCAATCTCAAATAGAACCAACCAGAATTCAGCCAAGGAAAGAAACAATCAAACAAAAAAGCAAAAGAATCTGAAGAAAGCCTGAGGACAATGTATGATTCCAGGAATCAAAACAACATTCAAATTATTCAGGTGCCTGAACAAGAGGAAATAAATAAGCCTACAGTTAAAATAGTAAGAGAATTCTTGGAGGAAAATGTCCCCACTATCACAAAGGAGGAGACAATAACCATTCCGGAAGCAGAGAAAGCACCAATTAGATTAAACCTCCTCAAAACACATCAAGGCATATATTATTGATATTATCCCATTTCAAGGAAAAGGAGAGACTCATGAGAGCAGCTTGAAAGACAGAAAGCCGTCATGTCTATAAGAATAAGCTCAGACTTCTCCGCAGAGACGATACAGAAAGAAGAAACCAGAGTAATGTATTCCAAAAGTTGAAAAACAACAATCCAAGAATCCTCTGTCCAGAAGACTCTCCATTAAATTTGAAGGAGAAATAAAAGTTTTCTCAAATAAGGAAACATTTAGAAAATTTGTAAAAATACAAACAGAATTACAAAAACTTCTTTCCAGATTTTTATGGGCAGAAAACCAACAGCCATAACACAGAAATATGAAACCACCACAGGGTGTGACACCACACAGAAACCAGATACAGTACCCCAAACATTACACATCAAATGTAGAAACAAAGACAAGAATGAACTACTCACACACAGCACCCTATAAAAGGAGAAGAAAGGAAAATACCAAACACAAATAGTACCAGATGACAACTAATCTATATTTATATTTAATTACACTGTATATTAATGGTTTAAACACAACCATTGAAATACAGAAAGTATCAGACTGGATTCGACAACAAAAATCCACCAGCTTCTCCCTTCAATAGACACATCTCAATGTCACAGACAGAAATAGACTGGGAGTCAAAGGATGATGAAAAATTTACCAAGCAAATGGCAATAATAAAAAAAACAAGGGTGGGAATACTAATCTCTGACTTCAAGGTACAGGACATAATGAGAGCTAAGAATGGCATTACCTAATGGGGATCAATAGACCAAGGACCCATAAACATGACAAATATATGTGCCTAACAAATTGACCCTCGAAATTGGTCAAACAAATTCTCAAAGAGATAAAAAGAGAAATAGCTAGATCAACAATTATAGTAGGTGATTTCAATAAAGCACTCTCAAAGCAAGATTCATCAACAGGTAAGAAACTCAATAATGAAACTGAAGAGCTGAACAAGACAGTTGAACAACTTACTAGATTGTCAGAGTTCTCTAACCAGCAGCAAAATAATATACATTCTTCTCAATGCACGCAGCTCATATTTGAAAACAGACCTCATGCTGGAACATAAGCCAACCTTGAGAAAATTCAAACACATCGTAGTCATTCAAACCACTTCTCTGTCTACAGTTCCATAATGCTAGAAATCAACAATAGAAGGAACAACAGCACCAACCAAAAACAAAAACAAACACTTAGAGACTCAATAACACACTTCTCCGAAAAGAATGGGTAATAGGCCAAGTTAAAAAGTTCCTGGTAACCAATGAGAATGACAATACGACATACAAAAACCCAAGGAACACAGCAAAGATTGTTAATAAAGATCACTTTATTGTAATAAATGCACACATGAAACAAGAGAAGTATTTTCAGCACCTTAACTCAGCACCTCCAGCAGCTAGAACAGAGCCAACCACATAATCCTTCTAACTGCAAATGAAAAGAAATTATAAAAGTTAGAGTGGAGTTAAATCAACTGGAAGGTAAAAGAACAATGGAAAGAATCAACAGAGTGAAAAGTTTGTTCTTTCAAAAATCATAACATTGCGTGCTCACCTTCCTGTTATGATCGCTGAAAACAAATGGGTGCATAGGCAAATGTGGTGGAGAAGGCTGATGGCGCCTCACTATCAAAAGATATAGTGTCTGGGATCTTAAAGGCTACACAAGTAGCCATCTAGCTCAGAAGCAACAAAGCCCACATGAAAGAAGCACAAAAGCCTGTGTGATAACAAGGTGCCGAAGGGATCAGGTATCAGGCATCAAAGAACAAAAAATCATATCATTGTGAGTGAGGGGGAGTACAGATTGGGCACCCAAATCCCATCTGTGGGCAGCTGGACATCCCCTCACAGAAGGGTCGCCGGGAGGAGACGAACCAGTCAGTGTGCAGTGTAGCAACAATGAAACATACAACTTTCCTCTAATTCTTAAATGCTTCCCCCCCCCCCCCCCCCACCCCCCGCTAACATGACCCCAATTCTAACTTACAAATCTGGCTAGCCCAGGGGATGTACACCAGTATAGATAGGAACTGGAAACACAGGGAATCCAGGACAGATGGTCCCTTCAAGACCAGTGGTGAGAGTGGGAGGGTGGAACGAAGGTGGAGTAGAAAGGGGGAGCCGATTGCAAGGATCTACATATAACCTCCTCTCTGGGGGATGGACAGTGGAAGGATGGGTGAAAGGAGACGTTGGACAGGGCAAGATATGACAAAATAATAATAATTTTTATTATTATTGTTGTTGTCAGGGCTTCATGAGGGAGGAGGGAACGGGGAGGGAGGAGAAAAATGATGAGCTGATGCGAGGGGCTCAAGTGGAGAGCAGATGTTTTGAGAATAATGATGGCAGGAGGTGTACAGATGTGCTTGCCACAATGGATATATGTATGGATTGTGATGGGAGTTGTATGAGCCCCCAATAAGATGATTTTAAAAATTAAATAAATAAAGACTAAGGTGTTCCTGATTCAAGCCATGATATTTTCCATTGTCCTGTAAGCATATGAAAGTTGAACATTAAATAAGGAAGACTGAAGAAGTATTGAAGTGTTTGAATTCTGGTGATGGAGAAGAATATTAAAAGTACCATGGACTGCTAAAAGGACAAACCGATCTGTCTTGGAAGAAGTGTGGACAGAGTGCTCTCTGTCTTACGTACTTTGAACGTGGTGTCAGGAAAAATCAGTGCCCAGAGAAGGACGTCATGCTTGGGAAAGTGGAGGGCAGCAATGGGAAAGAAAGACCCTGAACAAGAAGGACTGATGCCGTGGCTGCAGTAATGGACTCAGACAGGGACAACTGTACCTCGTGCACAGGGTCTCTCAGTGTCCTGGCCCCGGCCATGACCTCCAAAATCAACAACAACAAAATGAAGTGATTTTTGGCTGGGCAGACTATTCTCAAACATCATAAATCATATAGAAATAAAACAATTATTGCACCCAGGAAACCATTACAAACATGGACTGAAACAATTAAATCAAACTATTTAAAACCAATTACATACTTTCTGGTATTCAATTCACTAGGCAACAGTATGTCAAAGTTTGCTAGTAATATCTAAATTTGTTTTTCTGCCAAGAAGCAAAGGAGAAGCATGTATGTTCTGGACAGACATTGACGTTCTCTTTTATATGTCACCTAAAATTAAAAGGAAGTAACTCAACTGTTGTTTTTAAGTTATAGTTTCAGGCAGTTCACCTTTTTAACGTTAGAAAAATAGAAGAATTCAGCAGAATTCTTAACTGTAACCATTAAATTATGTAGCTTGCCATACTCAGTCTTGGCAGAAAACAGAGGCATATCACTTTTATAGGTCTAGCTCATTGTTTCTCTCACTTACTTTGTGGAAGCTTAGGGTGTCCTAGATAGTCTCAAACACTGGTAGCTTCATCATTTAAAATTGCTTAAGATGAATAAGAGTGGAGGGATTTTATCGAATTTTCCTTATGAATCCCCTAATAGTATTAGGATGAAGGGGGATTGCTTATGAGGTTAATTTATTTTTATTTTTTTCTTAAAGCATAAAATCTGAACAGATGGGATCTCATATTTGGCTTAGGGAGAACTGAAGTTGTTTTGTATACTTTTTTTGTCTCTAGAAACAAAACCCAACAGCATTAATGCAGCCCGAATCTGTACAGTCCTGGTATTGTCCATCATGGCTCAATGATGGAGTGTTTACTGCAGCTGCAGATTCAGTATCTAGCCTTTTGTTGTATTTCTTTTTGTAGGGAGCTGGTACTAGGGATTCTTTTTTAGTTTAGTGCCTTTCCCCCTTTTTATTTGCATATGCTCTTCCGACACAACCCTTAATTTTCTAAAAGCTGGCATTAGCAAGAATAAGCATACTTTAGTACACTGTTTTAGAATTAAGATTGTATCAATTCAGTGTTATCTCCATTTTCTTACAGAGAAAACATAATATGTCGTTAAGTCTGTGCTTATATTTTTTGGCAAGTATTTGTAAATTGTCTTGCTATTGACTAGTGGGTTATAATTTTTTTTTTGTTATCCCCCTCCTTACTTGATAAATCAGTATAATTAAGTCTCAACAGTCTCCTATATCAGATGTGATATAATTTGTAATCTCTTGGGTTCTCATTTGGTAAAAATATTTTTTATTTTTTTATACTCAGAAACCATTTTTAGTATACCTCAAGATATTTAAGGCATTAATTAGAGAGAAAAAATGTTCATTGTTATGGCACATAGTTTTATGAGCAATGATTATATTTTTCACTCATTAGGCAATAAAAATCACAGCATCATAGAATTTTAGAGCCCGAAGGACAAACAGAGACTGCGTAGACCCTGAGGAGCCCTGGTGGCATAGTGGATTACAAGTCGGCTTACTAACCAATCACTGTACATTAGAAAGATGGGGCTGTCTACTCCCATAAAGATTTACAGATTCAGAAACCCCAAGGGGCAGTTCTCCTCTCTCCTACTGGGGACTATGAAATGAAATCTATTTAATGGCACCAAAGGATGAGCTAGTGCACGTCCCACCTTATCTTAAGATGAGGCTGCATATTTTCTAGTAGTTCAAGTGACAAGCTATAGATCCATTATCCAGTCTGTCACAAAGTCAAGATGAGTCTCTTGAATAACAATACAATCTGTTCTTTTATATCATAGAAGGTCTTAGGAGATTTATCCTTTTGTTGTTGTTTGCCCCAATATAGTTACAATCACTGAATTTGACTCCTTATCTATGTTAATTATAAAAACACATTTATTCTGTTGCATGAAAACAGAATAATGTTGTTCATACATACTGAGGTTTAAAATCCACTCTGTACGATACATTTTATTGTATTAAAAAAGACAGAAATTTTCATATCATGTAAGATAATCACTCATGGGTCCATCTTAAAACCATAAGAAATTTATTCAAAAAGACATGAAACACTTGAAAAGAGTTTGTATCAGTTAAGGAGCTCTTGTGGCAAAGACATGAAAGATATTCTGACACTTGCTCTTGATCATAGAGCAGCTAAGGCAAATGGAAGAAATGATCAAGTCAAATAACTGAAAAGGAAATGTCTAAGGAAATAGCAAGAAGACAGAATAAGACATTATAATATCAAAGTATGGCATTTCCTTAAACAAATATGAATACAAGTCTGTTATAAACCAGCCATCTCTCTACTGGATATTCATCCTAAAGAAATTAAGATTATAACACAAACAGACATATGTATATCTATGTTTATTTTGGAAATTTCCACAACAACAGAAACATGGAAATGATCAAAAACCCCAGCTATATAGCAATTGATAAACAAGTCCTCATACATTCACACTATGAAATTTCATGCATCAATTTAAAAGAAAAAGATACATCTCCCAAACATTGAAAGATATGGACAAAACTAGAAACCATTAGAGTTAGAAAACTTAGAAAATCTTACAAAGATAAATATTTAATATCACCATTGTTATAAATAAAATGAAGAAGAAATGTGGTTTTTACGTCAATAGACAATACTTTAATGCCTGTGAGAAGGCTAGGGATGGGAATAGCAACAGGGAGAGGGGAGGGGTGGGTAGGCAAAAATTATGGTTTCCGACACGATTGTTGAAGACAAAATGGGTGCATACACAAATGTAGTTAAGAAAATGGATGGCGACCAGCTCTCAAAAGATAGAGCATCTGGTGTGTTAAAGGCTTGAAGTTAAACAAGCAGTCATCTAGCAGGGAAGCAAATAAACCCACATAGAAGAAGCACACCAACCTGTAGATGACCAAAGCCTCTCTGTAGACTATTGGACATCCCCCTCACAGAAGGGTTACAGGGAAGGGAGGATTCAACAAGGGTGCAGTATAGCATCCACAAAACACGTATCATTCCTCTAGTTCCTGAATACTTTCTTCCTCCCACTACCATGACCCAGTTCTACCTTATAAACCTAGCTAGACCAGAGTATACACATTGGTACAGATAAGAACTCTCAACACATGGCATTCAGGACAGATAAAACCCTCAGGAACAGTAGTGGGAGTAGAGGCATCATGAGAGTAGGGTTTGGTGGGGATGGGGGACCAAAGGGGAACTATTACAATGTTGGATACATAGCCCACCCCCAGGGGTATAAATAACGAAATGTGTGTGAAGGGAGACAACAGACAGTGTAAGATATGAAATAACAATAATAATACATAATTTATCAAGGATTCACAAGGGTGGGAGGGTGTTAGAGGGAGGGGGGGAAAGAGGAGCTTATACCAAGGGCTCATGTAGAAAGAAAATGTTTTGGAAATGTTGGTGGAAACATATGTACAAATGTGCTTAATAAAATTGAATTATGGATTGTTATAAGAATTGTAAGATACCCCCCCAGGCCCCACCAATAAAATGATTAATTAAAGGAGGTTTAACAGATAGTGTTGGTGATTTCCTTTCAAAAAAGTCCCAAAAGTTTCCCTAACCCTCAATCCTAAGTAGTGGTTTAAGTGGCTTAGAAATAAGAAGAGGAAAAGTAAAATTGACATGGACTTAAAGTCTTGATTGTCAAACAAGTTCATCTCAAACAAACAAAATATTACAATGAAATGTGCAAAGACAAAACCAAACCAAAACAAAATACAGGCTCAGCACATCTTATACTGAAAGAACACAAGAAAACAATTCAAGTCTTGAGTGGCAATATTGAAATATTCTATGGGAAAAATATTTGATGATGCAGAGAGCATCAAAAGAAGATGGAAAACACATAAACCATCATTCTACCAAAAAGAACTACTAGCCATTCAACCATTTCCAGAGGTAGAATGTGATCAAGACCGAATGCTGCTTAAGAAGGAACGCCAAACTGCACTGAAAGAATGTTCCCCAAACAAGGCTCCAAGACTTGATGGGATACAAAGTGAATTATTTTAACAAACTGGTGAGGCACTAATTCATCTATGCTTAGAGGTTTGGAAGACAGCTACTGCCAACAGTTTTGAAGACATTCGTATTTATACTCGTTCCAAAGAAATATCACCCCAAAATGTGCACATTACAGAACAGTATCATTGATGTAACATCCAAGTAAAATGTTTCTGAAGACTCTCCAACAGTGGTGGCAGCAGTACATCGAGAGGAATCTGCCAGAGATTCAGGCCAGATGCAGAAGAGAGTGTGGAACAGGACGTGTCACTGCTGATGTCAGATAGACGTGGGTTGATGGTAGAGAATACCGGAGGGATGCTTACTTGTTGAATAGACTCAGTGCCATTAGGCTTGGTTTAGTAGGTTTGTGTCAGTTGTTTTATTAATTTTTTACATTTACTACTTTGGTCCCTTTACATTTTTGTTTGTTTGATCTTAATCAACTAACTTGCTTTATTGACTAAAATGCCCATTTCCTTTGTACGGCTTTATCAAGAAAAACAAAGTTGTAGTGTCCTGAATTAGAGGAATCAATTCTAGATTTTTTTCTAAAGTTTACACAAGCTCAAATTTTGCAAAAAAATTCATTCTCTGTTCACCTTTCCATGAAGGCAGTGCATTTCAGGTTGTGAGCTCCTTTCCATATAAAGAGACACTGGTACACTTGCTTGTCTTTCTGCTGCCTTGTATCTCCATCTGACTTATCAATCTCAGAGTTTTTCAAATGGAGCCAATATCCTTCCAATCCCAGGATCCATCACTGACCTGCAATCTGAATTGCCATCTGGACTGCTTACCTTGGATTCACCTGCCTTTGCAACCTGTGGTATTTCTGCAGATCCTGGGTTCACCAGACCCTGAAGCTATGGGAATCAGAGTCTCCCAGCTGAACTTCTCACCCACAGACTTGAAATCCGAATGGATGTGCCTGCTTCTACAACAGTGCAAGCCTTTTCTTGACACAAATTTCTCGCTCATTCTCCATCTCTCTCTCTCACTCTCTAGACAGAGATATATCTATCTATCTATCTATAGATTTACAAGAGTTTCTCTATATTTCTATACTAACATATCTATATATCTGCCTATCTATCTATGAGGGGGTATACGCACCCCCCCCCGCCCCGAAAAATAATAGTGCTGGGCGGAGCAGAGCTTTCATAGTATATATTTTCCCCACTAGGCAAGCATTGAACAACGTGCTCGTTAGTTCTCTCTGGTCACAGTGAATTTTTTCATAAAAGCAATTTCACTTAAACCTCGTATTTTGTGATGGCTGATTTAAAAGAATAGTGTGTGGCTGTGAAATTTTGTTTCCTATGGGGGGAAATGCAACAGAAACTGTTGTGATGTTGAACATAGCTTATAAGGCCAGCACTATGGGAAAATTTCGAATGCACAGGTGGTTTTCTCTGAAATGTCGATTGATGACCAACCTCATTCTGGAAGTCCATCAACTTCCCAAACAGACAAAAATGTTGACTCGTAATGCATTTGGAGTTTGTTCCACCAGGTCAGACTGTTAATCAAGCTTTCTATTTAGAAGTTCTGAAAAGATTACATTTCCGTGTATGACCAAAAGGCCTGGTTTTTGGCAGAATGGAGGACTGGTTTTGCCACCACAACAATGCACCTGCTCATGTAGCCATCTCAGTGGGCCAGCTTATGGCAAAAAACAGCATGCCTCTCTTGCCCCACACACCTTACTCACCTGACCTCACTCTGTGTGACATTTTTTTTTGTTTCTGTGAGTGAAGAGGGACATGAGAGGACAGCAATTTGGTGAGGTAGAGATGAAGAAAAAACAAGGGAGGTGCTGTCAGCTGTATTAGTGTGGGTTGACTAGAGAAACAAATCCAGAGACACTCATATGTATGTAAGAGAGAAATTTATATATGATAAGTCACAGAGATAGAAGGAGATTCCCAGGTTCCCTGCTTATAAAAACCCACAAGGAGGCCTCACCAATGACGGCAACATTAGACTGAAATATAGCAATTGTGAGGATTGTAAAAGACTGAGCAGTGTTTTCTTCTGCTGTGTCTAATTTCTAAAGGAGTCAGAACCAATGTGGGGACACCAAGCAACGTATTCAGGAATGAGCGGTGGCACAAGGCAGGGCAGTATTCCATTCTATTGGACAGAGGGTCCAGATGGATTGGAACTAACTCAAGGGCACTCATGAGCAACACAACTAATGATGTACTAATTTGATGAAAAATGATTTTATAAAACAATGTTTTTGCTTGTATTCAGGTAGTCTAAAATACTATATTTAAACAGCTATGTTTTTATATGATTAAAACATAATAAACATTACTAAGTATTTCCATGAGATCTCGTATGGGAGGAAGTCCATGGAAAAGGTAACATGATGAGTTACAACATGGACTACACCAATCTTAGGGTTACTGAATTTGTTTCTCTAGTACCCCACTCCCGGTACCATAATGCTTTAGGGTAGACTGGAGAAGCAAATTCATAGACATTTATATGTGTATAAGAAAGAGGTTTATATATAAGAGCAATTGAATATTGAGAAAACATGCCAGCCCAATCTAGATCAAGTCCATAAGTCTGATATTAGCCCATATGTCCGATACCAATCTATAAAGTCCTCTTCAGACTCATGAAACACATGCAATGATGCCAAATGCAGGAAGATCACAGGTGAGTGGGTGGGAAGTCTTGTGGATCCAGTGCCATTGTGAGCATCTCAGCACTGGCAGGGGCCTCCACATGGTTCCTCCAGTTCCCAGGGCACAGGATCTATCAGTGTAGTGCCATGTGTCTTTCCAGTGGAGCTATCAGGGTGTGAGCCTAGAGAGTGTGTCTCCCACCTCCAAGGAGGAAATACAGGAATTCCCAGAATCCTCAGGAGAAGGCCATGCTAACACACAGGCCTCATTGGCTATGACTCAATTGACAGACTAGACTCCCCCCCTTCACTCTTAACCCTTGCAAGTCCCAAATTGACACCAGATTCTGTAACTACCACAGTCACCACTGGAAAACAAACACAAATTTCAGAAACAAAATATGAAATTCAGAATGGGAGAGATTTTCTGGAGAAAACTAAAACACACCTGTGAGGAAACACAGCCAAAGGCAATTGACCTCTGGAAGGTGAAATACATAATAGAACAGATATACCTAATTGTTGAAATGTGTTGTTCAACTTTCTATTTTTAACTTGACAACATAAATTTTAAATTTCTAATCCTTTCCAACTTGCTACTTACCAGGTAATGAAAAGTAATTTAGACTACGAACTTACTATTTTATCCTTAATTTTTAACTATTTATCCAAACTCTACTGTTTTATTTTTAATCATAGACAACACAATTGCCCACGAGAAGGACATTTAAAGTAACATCAGCAGCAACAATAACAAAAACCCTTAGTTCTGACATAAACTAAAGTAGCAGTCAATTTTGTACAGACTTAATATTTCCCAAATGCCAAGCTCAGGCGCTCTGGAACCAGAGGCTTTAGTCTCCACATTAGTTCTTCCCACATTTTAAATGACAAAATTAAAAAAAATCGTTTTTGACATATAAGCACATGTATTAGGGGAATGTGGCTGGATTTGTGTCTAAAGGATATAAAAATATTGTCAAATCAACTCTCTTACCTGTTCTGTTTTATGGTTATGTAATTACCCTACTTAAATGTATGTCATCAATGGAGACATCAGAAAATCATTGTCAATATAACTTTAAAATACAACGTTTTCATACAAATAGTGCTCCTTTGTTTGCTTGCCAATTAATTCCATAGTAGGCAGTTTCATAAATATTGGTATATCTCTTTTGTTATACGATCCTCTAAAAAATTAACATAGCGAGTTTGCAAAAATCCCTCTCAGGAGTAAGGAACATTGGCAAAATATGTAGAAGGTGTGCATTATTTGTGTAAGAGTATGGGAGTTTATTTTCATGGTACAGTTAAACATGGAATTAAAATTTTAATTTGATTCAGACAAGTCCAAGATTAAATGTCTATTGATTTTTATTTTAAAAATCTTTTTATTGATTTATTTTCTGAATCTCTCTGCTAATGTAACTTCTGGGAACCAATTATTTTTCACTGTGTAACAGGGTCTGAAATATACTCTTTTCAATATATATTTGTGGAATGAATGGATGCCAGGACATTTTTTACATATTGCTTCATATGCACAGTATGCATATGTACAATATAGATAAAAGATATTAATCAGTTCTGAGATAGGCATGACATTTACACACACTTTTCAAGAAAGCGACTAACTCTTCTCATTCTGAAATCCTAATTGTGATTCTATCTATATGCAATTTCCATAGTTTTGAATTTCTTTGTCTATAAGATGATAATGAGGTTATAAAGTTCACTGAATAGAAAAGATAATGCTGTCTACAAATATGCAAAGCACTTACTTTTCACTTTTTCACTATTGTGTCATCCAATCTTATATATTCATGACAATTACAGAAAATCTACTGTTAGTTTATTTGCACATTAACAATGCACATCTGACACAAGGTGAGTGTGTCATCGGGTCTTGTAGATAAGGTTATACGAATTTGGCTGAATCCCAATTGTGGGTTTCAAGTTGGGATGCTAACTTCAAGGTGAGAAGTGTCTATGTGGATGAGGCTTTTTTCTCTGTAAAGATTTTCAGTCCCAGAAACCCACAGGGGGCAGTTCTCCTCTGTCCCTTAGGCCATTATGAGTCACAATTGACTTCACACTAGTGGTTTTGTTTTGAATTCTTCATAATTCAGGAGTTATGTTATAATTCGGCAGTTATGCAATGATGCAGTAATTCTCTATCTTGTAATCTTCTATGGCCGTCCTTTATTTTTGCAAAATTATCTTGTCTTTTGAACCTAATCATGCTAATAAGTGAGGAGTAGATGTATACTGCTCCTAATGAAGACATGGTCAAGTATGGTGCCTTTTCTTTCCGTAGTTTTGAACCTATAGTTACAGCCTCTGTGTCACTCTATCACTGGCCTTCTTTCCCCTGATCCACTACCAATCGTGCTGTCATTTCAGGGTCCTGATTTCTCCTAGCAGGAGGAACATGAGGTGTTCTAGTCTCATAAAGAGTTACAGTCTCAGAACCAGAACCCCCAAGGGGCAGGTGTACTCTGCCCTATAAGGTTGTCATGAGTCAGGATCTATTTGATGGCAGTGAGTTTAGTATCTCCTAATAATATTTAAGTTATGTGAGGCGAATTCTGTCGAGCTTTGCTTTTAAGGATAAGGAACATTCTGACTGTTCTTTTTCCCTAGACTTGTCTGTTCCTCAGAGAGGCCACTGTATTTTCACATGTCTTTGCCAAAGCCATAATTCAAATGTATAAATTCACTGTTCTTTATTTATCATCCAGTTTTCAAATGCATGCGAGGCAATGAATTACTATGAAAATTCTACGGCTTGGGTCAGACCCACTTTATTATTTAAGGGAGGCCTTTGCCCGTTCACCCTTTAAAGAGGTCTTGCTCAGCAGAATTTCACAATACAGTTTGAATTCTTAACTACTGTTTCCATGAGCATCATTGTGGATCCAAGTAAAATAAAACCATTGACATCTTCACAGATTTCTTTATTAATGATGATGCTGTTAATTGATCAAATTTGAAGAATTTTGTTTTCTTCTTTATTGAGTTTTAATCTATGCTGAGAGCTATAGTATTTGATTTCTTCAGTAAGTGCTTCAACTCTTCTATTTTTTCCAGTGTTGATTAAAACTTAGATCATGAATACTTTTTTCTAAGACTCTAAGACTCAATTTTTATCTCTCGCTTGTTCTCCCATTTCTCTTTCGTTCTTCTGGATTGGCCTCTTCACCACGGCTACTGTGAGGTTCTAAGTTTACATTTCCCATATTTGCTTTAAGAAACAAAATACTAAGCATACTTTTTCCTGCTCCCATTAGAAACCAAATAAATCCAAAATCAGATAAAATAAAAGAAGACAAACAAAAGTAAAAACCACCAAAAATGTCATAAATGACTGTACTTGGCTCTTTACCTGGCCTTCCACGGAAATGTAAGTACCTGATTGCCTGGGGGTGAATACAGACTTATATCCTGCAGCCCATGTTGGCCAGTGGGTATCAAACAAAACCTGGAGCACATAACTGAGCAGGAAGCAGAGAAGGGAATTTCGCTAGAAAAGAAGGGTGGTCTGTATGTCTGGGAGGACTGAACGGCACCCAGCAAAACGGATGACAAGTATAGTCAGTGAGAGAAAAAAGAATCAGCCCCAACGCCTTAGCAAGTAAAAAATAATCAAGTAGCTGAAAGCTGGATGTAATCCAGCGGAGTAAAAACAGAGTCTGGAGATGCACAAGAGCACAAGCAGGGAGGAGTGCAGGTGCAAAATGTGCTCAGGGCCATTGAATGGGTTAGTTTGGCAGTCACACAGATACAGATTCAATGAAACAAGGTCACATCCTCTGAAGATACTATTATTTTTATTCCCTCTTCACTTTTCCACTTGAGAGCACATTTCCAATCTTTCTATCTTTAGAGGTTTCTATATGGCTGCTCTTTTCCTTTCACATAAATGACATGACACCTGCAAAAACATGTATGCTTGTTTCCTGAAGAGGCCAGGATTAGTACAACTCGGAGACACACATCTGATTGCAAATGAAAGAGTTGAGATGCTTGTAAAACTACGCTCTTCTTCAAGGCAGAGACTGCTCGATTTAGGACATGATGCCCAGAGGGAAGAGGTCTTAAGATCATTGCAGGCATTCTGAAGAGAGCAACAGTCTCCTGATCATTCCAGTGAAACGCACAGAATATTGATCTAATAAAATAAATAAACCGCCTCATTCTTCTATTAATAAATAGGAAAAGTATTTTCAAAGAAATAATCATTTGTCTCTGCCTAAAGATCAAGGGAACTTAAAACATCATGTAAAAATTGACATTATTATATTATTTAGCTTTGACCCCTGTTCGTTTTTCTAAGATCTTTGACTTCTGCTTATATGAGAGCAAAGTGCGATGTAGCTGCAGGGATAGAACAGCAATAGACACACAGCACAAACGGATCACTTACCTAGAGTATGGCCTGATTCCTAGGATAGAGGTTTTCTGCTCAATCCAAACATGACAAGGTCTCTCCTCCTTTGGGAGGATGCTTTTGATTCTATGGCATCATTCCTCGGGATGATTCGGATTTTCTGCTTCCCCCTTTACTCTATTTCTTAACTTCTAAGAGAACCCCAGTGGTAGCACTTACTGAAATCAGAAGACAGTGCACGGTACCAGAAAGGTAGGCACTTTTGTGACATACGTAACAGGGGAATCTATATTGAGAATACTTTTATCGGCACCTATAACCAGTCATTTAAAAAACTATGATAATCAAGTAGTGGTGTGATGTTGACGCATCCTCACAATGGGACGGCTAGTGCAAAAGCCAGGTAAAATTTTGTCTTTTTTCTGCCCTTGTGAAAAATGAGGTTCACTCAGATAAGGAGAAAACTATTCAGTATTTTACATTGGGATCCATGGACATTGATATATAAAAATACCACACACAGCCATATATTAAAGGGATTTTCACAAATCATCCTAAGATATCTTAATGTCTTCATAGCTCTTAATTGAAGATGTGAAATTCATTTCTTCTGATTTTCTATTTTGATAAGTTGCATTTTCTACTGAAACAATAAAGTTGGAGTAAAACATTATTTTCAGAGAAAATCATATTTTATGCATATTTACTACAAAGTGAGAAAGCATTGCAGTCAAAGAGAATGGATGTGAAAATAGAATGAGGACCACATCTGACCTCCCTTGGCTCCCAAGTCTGACAGCCACAAGGCAGAGGTCAGACATGCCTCCAACCTCTATCCCTTTTTACCTGATTATGACGTCAACCTTCTTTCCCAAGGCACTCTACTTCTGTGGCTGGGGTTGATAATTAATTGGATTTGTCCCTAGCACACACATACAATGCTCATGATGATGGGGTATATTGGGCGGAAATTAACAGGTTACAGTTCAGATGAGAAATGCTCAGGATACCGATGTTCAGTCAGGACAATCTCAGGCTGGCCTCTCTCTGGCACTCGGCCATTTGGATCGGTCACTGTCCTGTTGTAGCAAGTTTGCACAGCTCTTTCAAGATGCCCAATAAATGCCCAAAGGGCCTGCCAAGCTACTGTAAGGCCCAACCTGAAAGCACTGAGCTCCATCTCCTTGGGTCAGCAAACTCAGCTTCCCCAATTAAGTGCCCAGAGGCAATCCACTCCACAATTCAGCCTCCAACGCAAAAGCACTCAGCTTTACTGTGCCATTGTGCCATTGACAGGACATTCCAAGGCTGTGCCTTATGTTCTGGCTCCTGGTCCTGCTGTTGCTGTCCTGCCACTCCTCTGGCATCCAGGTATCGCCAGAATCAAGAAGGCTCAACGTGTGGTGATCTCATTGTCCACAGTAATCACATTAGCCCTGGTTCTTCTTTTTTGCTGGTGAATACCACCTTTCTTTTGCCGAGAAGGCTCATCTTATACCCACCGGAGAGCCATAGCAATTCACTGTGTTGCAAATCACTCACAGATACATCATATAATACAAACAATATCTTTTGCCACCTTCTAACCCAGACCCATATGGAAGGGAAAGTTGTTTGGTGGTACCAACAAAGACTGTGGCTAAAAGAGCCACATTAAACAATTCACTGCACTGCAGTGAGATTGAGATTTATATGAAGTCTCAGAAATACCATGGTCTCCTACCCACTCTCAATCCATAGAGCGAATCACTGGGGCTCTTGCTTTTAAAAAAAAGATTGAAATAAAGAATTTGAAAATAGCAGTCAATATATTTTAAAGTGCTTCAATCAATCTCATGATTTAAAGTCATCATATCCATTTAAGTAATAAAATTACACTGATATATAGTAACAATAAGATTAGCTTATTCTCCATTGAACAGTATACACATATGTTATTTTATTAGTGCTTTACAAAACCCTTTGAAGCACTATCATCTCTTTAGGGAGATAGTAAAGTTGGGAAATATGCTTAGATTTTTCTAAAATTCAAGCTGATACATAAAAATAAGTGACTAACCCAACATTTCAATCCAAGAATATATAACTAAAATTTCATAGCTTTATACATTCTTTCAGATTGTATCTCAATGATGAGATCTGAGTTTCACACTAACACAGAATATAAATTTTATGAAGTACCTCACCATGTTTAAATGTAAACAAATGCATTTAATGTGAAATTCAGGGAACTACAGAAATTGGACTTTTCTTAAAAACCTTGAGGGATAAAATAACTACCAAAAATATCAGAAGAAAATAGTGGATCAACAGTGAAGGAAAATTTAAGGAGGCAAAACATTTTCCATGTCCAATAGATTAAAATAATAAAGAATCAAACAATTATTTAACATGTAGGTAATTAGCCAACAGATAGCTTATTGATATCTAAAATAAATTTTTGTACCTTTTTTTAACTTTCATACTAAGTAGAAGTATAATATACTAAGAAGTCCCCATGGCATAGTGGGTACATGTTGTACTGCAATGTGCGGAGTCGGTAGTTCTAAACCACCTGCTGCTCTGAGCAGGAAACACAGGGCCTTCTACTTCCATAAACAATTACAGTCTCAGAAACTCAAGAAGGCAATTCTAGCCTGTTCTATAGGGTTGCTATGAGTCAGCATCGACTCAATGGCAGTGAGTCTATACATCTAAAAAATTAAGTATTGATTTTCACATTAAAATTTTATCTTAATTAAACATTTCTAGGATAGAAATGATAAATGACAAATGATAAATTGGTACATAGACATATAAGCTACAATCTAATAGAGAAAAGAAGATTTATAGAGTAGTAGGCAAAATGTATTCATATAAAAAATATGAAAAGAAGTATTGGTTTAAATTAAGAAGATTAAAAGAAGGTTTAATATAGAAGGTGGGATATGAAGGAAGAAGCATTGCATCAATTAGACAACAAAATTTATATTTAAAAATGTGTTTATTAACCTGCCTCCTCTTTTCTTTTTTTCCTTTAAAGTGGGCATATAGAAATAGCAAATTCTCATGAAAGAGCATACCATGATCATGGATATCAATACTTAACATTGTAAAAGACTTGTGAAAAGCTATTGGAAGAGATGTATAAATATAACATAATCCAGATTCTGTCATCATTCTTTAAAGCTGTAGAAAAGCTAACCACTAACTTCAACCACAGGAAAGATACTTCAGGAAAGCAAAGCACCACTAAAGAAGAACCACGAATCAGGAGGTCTGCTAGTTCCTGATCTCAAGAGTGATTATAAAGATATAATAGTTAAAATCGCCTGTCAATGGGACAGCAAAATTTATGTAGACAAACGGAACATAATTTAGAACCCCTAAGTAAATCTATCTACATATGGACAGTTGACGTTTGACAAAGGCCACATATCAACAAAATTCAGAAGCAATAGTCTCTTTAAGTATTGTTGGCAAAACGTATTATTCATTTCCAGAAAAATTACACAGAATCCTTATCTCACATCACATACAAAAATCAAACTCAAGCTGAATAAAAAAACCAAAGCACAAAACCTAAAATTCTAAACATCATCAAATAATTATAGGGACAAATTTGGTGGCCTTAATTTATGGCTTAAACAGACTAACACCCATCTGAAAATTGTGTCAACTCAGAAGATAAGCTAGATGGCTGAGGCCTCCTGAAAATTAGACATGACTGTGAATCAAAAGATTTCTCAAAGAATGCGACAACAGTCTACAAACTGAAGAACCAATTAGCAACGACACATCTGAAAAAGGCCTACTTTCTAAAATGTGCAAAAATCCTCAGCACCTCAACAACGAAAGACAAGCATTCCAATTTAAAACGAGTGGGGGATATGAACAGATTCTTCACCAAAGAAGACACACAAGCAGCCAACAAACACCGGGAAAAATGGTCATGCTCATTAGCCACAGGAGACATGCAAACCAAACACCAGTGAGACATCATCTCACCCCCATATTAATATCAAAGTTCAAAAAACAAAACAAGCAAACAAACAAAACACAAGAAAGCAATGCATGTTGGTTAGGGTATAGAGAAACTGGAAGTATATTTCTGGTGGGATGTAAAATGATACACCCACTATGGAAAATAGCATGGCACTACCTTAAAAAAATTGGAAATAGGAATAACATACAATCTATCGATGTCTCTTCTAGGTATATAGTATAGAGAAACAATAGGTATGCATTGAATAGATATATTTTATCATAGAATATAATCACAAAATCAAAACGGTACAATCTATAGTCCTATCAATGAGTGATTCAACAAATAAACCATGATCCATACATATAATGGAGTATTAGGCACCGTTAACGAATAGCAATACATCTGCAAAACAACTCATAACTTGAATGTACCTGAAGGATACTATGATAAGTGAAAGAAGTCAATCACAAAAGAACAAGATTGTATGAGGCAAATAGTACAAAAGTCAAAATAATATTTATGCAGAAAAAGACAAAAATAGTATTTTATTTGACTATCAGGAATGGGGTGGGGGACAGGAAATCGAAATTACTAATTAGAGAGTAGACATGCACTAATGTGGGTAAAGTAAAAGGTGATATACAATGAGGTGAGTTTTTGTTTTGGTATTTATTTAGAGGAAGCTCTAGGTATTGACCCACTTTTTAAAAATCCATTGGAATAATTAAGCATGAGTATTGGTTGGAAGGGAAACTGCAATAAGAACAATAATATAACTTTTAAGCATGGCCTATGAAAAAAGAAAGCATTATAGAGTGCACAAGTCTAAAAGGCAACAATAGTAAATATTATCACACATATCATCCAATAATGGTAATAACTAACAACATCTATGAGTAGATACATAGAGAGAAATGCAATCATAATGAATGTGGGAAGATGAGTGAAAGTACATATAAAGTTGCCAGATAGTATTTCTACATATGTAGTTGTATGTATTCTAAATATATCCAACTATTTAATAAAGCATACAGAGGCAAAGCTTAGAAAACATCTATACCATAACCAAACACATTCCAGGAATGGCTTGTTGAACTTGGAGACTTAGGACCACAGGCTCATTTAGGTCAATTGGCATAACATAGTTCACAATGGCAATGTTCCATACCTCATTTTTGGTTAATGGTGATATAAGATGCATCTCTTGCTCTCTCCCCACGCAGAACAGAGAAGAGTAAAAAAATAAAAGACTCCATGTGGCAGTTACATAATCTGTCAACTTGAGAAGGGGTGGAGTCTAGCTGTCAATCAGTTTGCAGCGGAGGACCTCATTTGGTGGCGTGAAGGAGATACAGAGCTCACTGGAGGTGACACACAGAGACTGTCCCTGGGAGACACCTGATGGCAAGCCTGCTGAGCCATGCTGACGCAGCCAGATCCCTGGAGCTGGAGGAGCCAAGCGGAGACCCACACCAGTGCTGAGATGCTTCCAACATCACTGGATCCATAAGAGTTTCCACCCACTGGCCTGTGATCTTCCTTCATTTGGCATCATTGCATGTGTTGCATGAATCTAAAGAGGAATTTATTGACTGGTATTGGATATATGGTCTAATATCAGACTTATGGACTTGATCTGGACAGGACTGGGATGTTTTCTCAATATATAATTGCTCTTTTATATAGTAAAAGTCTTTCTTATACACATGAGTGTCTATGCATTTGTTTCTCTAGTCAACCCAGACCAACACACTCGAGAACACAGTCCAAAAGACTAATGAACTACCTTCTTACCAGAATTTGATGGTGTCTGCTTACCACTGACAATGACTCTGATCAGAATCACAAAAGGAGGTCCTGGACAGAGAGGGAGGGGAAAAAATCTGCAAAATTTAAAATCCTATGAATTAACAGTTTGAAAGTGGCTGGTGAAGCCCCCTAGCCTCTGGCTCATGGACACCTTTCAAGCCTGAAACTTCAGTCATCTGCAAATATCAACTTTTCCCCAAATCATTGAGAGGCCTATCAAGGGACTGATGATACTAGGGAGCAAGTGCTCCTCCATACACTCAGCCACAGGGCAACGAGTGTCCAATAATAAAGCATAGAAGGTCAGAGTAGGCTGGAAAGAAGGACAAATGGAATAGGGAATGCAAAGAAAGTAGAAAATATCATTACATTGAAACGATTGTGATCAATGCTATATAACAAAATATGTAAGGATTATTTAATGGGGAGGTAACGTGGTTTATAACAATAAAAATGTGTTTTGTAACAATAGAAAGTAAAGAGCAAATCTGAAACACAAGAATAATATCCTACCTCCCAAAGGAAAATGCGATATTCAAGGATTACAACAAAGTCTTTGCTTAAATAGAAATTTAGAGAAAGCTGAAATCACCTGTCATATAATATAATCAATGAGCAGCAATCAATGTTGATATATTTTAATTAAATTATTACATCTTTATAAATTAATTACAACTCTCTTCATTTTGCAGATAACAGCAACAACAAAAATCTGAACCTATGTCACTCATTGAGGCTGTTGCTGGGATTTGAACCCAAGGCAACAGATTCTAAATTTCGTACTATCACCATCATTAAAATGTTTTTCTTTATGTGCCCTTCAAAACTGCTCAGTAGGTACTCCATGAAAGATGTTTTATGGGAGAAATTCATTTGGGACAAATTATATAGTATATTTTCTCCCTGCCTATTCTTAATTCATACAAGCATCCTAAGGATTTTGAGAAGTATAGAATAGAAACCTGATTAACATTGTTCATTATATCATTTCCCAAATGCATTTGGCCTTAGAGACTTTTTTATTAAAATATAACACCTATTAATATATCAAAATTCGTGTTTCCAGAAGTATCCTGTGGGGAATTCTAACTGATTGGAAACAAGCACAAGTCCATGAGAGGTGCTGTGCGGTGTTGGGAGATGAAATAGGAAGAGAAAACCAGAGACAGGTCATGGATATGTCAAATGAAAATCCAAGAAAACTGGACTCCTTTAAGATTTTTTAAAGGATTTTGAACAAGAAAGTTATTCGATACTATAATTCCCAGAATACTACATGTATATCGGATATTTCATAATTATAAATATTCCAGCAATAAGTTTCAAACCTCATATGCTCAGCAAATCTTTAGAACCTCCATCTTCACATACGATCATTTGCATCTCTTGAGAAGAGTGGATGCCCAACTACTAGAATAATACTTGGGCTGCTTTCAGTCTGCCATCATCCATCTTTTAAAATCTTTATCTTTATGGTTTATCTTTTGCTGCCTTAAAACATTAGTAGAGACAGCTCTATGTAATGAATGCCTAAAATATTTTAAATATTGATACCGTGATCAGTTTTGTTTCCTATGAAAGGTGTGTTTTTATTAACACATGATTTAAATGTAAAATTTGTAGATATTATTTATGTCATTTGGTGCCTCAGAAGGGTAAGTTCATGTTTTCTATGTCACTATACTCATGGCATACTGCTCATTTTCTATTAAAGTAACAGTCCAGAGCAGATTAGAAATGTTCCATAGGTTTCCCAAGGCTGGACATCTTTATGGAAACAGACTAGGTTGCTTTTCTACCACAGGGAGGCCAGTGGGTTTGAAGCACTGACCTTGATGGTCAGCAGTAGATAACTATTACTGTCCACTATGGCTCCTTTTCTAATTCATGTGAGTGCCAACATTCCTGACTGGACAACAGAGTGTTGCTGTAAGTGTGGTCATTGAAGTAAGCTCTCCTAATTGTAGTTGGTACTAGTAAAAAGTACACATAGTAGGGCTTCCTCGAAAATTTCTTGGATGAATGAAAATTGGCATCCAAAAATGTTCCCAAGGGATGTAAATACCTATCTAAGTTTGGGAAATAAAACCCTAACACATTTTTAAAATGTCCTATGAGGTCACTGAATTGGAAATAAAATATTGCTATGAAATTTCACAATCAGTTGTACAAGGACAGTAGATTAATCAGTCAGTATTTATTAAATAATTATTGTGCATAAAATTAACTTCACGAGATTCTGCAAGCTGCTGTAATTTAAGATTCTGGAATCATAAAATAGAATCATAGAAAAATGAAAAACAAAGTGTTGAGTAGGATATTGTAAATCTACACAGGATACAAATATATACGAGAGCCTCGTTTTTATAAACAGTTAAAACTTGCTCAATGGTCATTTTTTATAGGCATGAAAATCAAGATCTAAGAAAGAATCTATTTGTATTTTAACAATTCAAGAAAGCTACTAAATAAATGATTTTGTATAGTTATTCACTCTGCCTAGAAGACTCTCAAGTAAACTGTCCTGGTTCCTCCCAAAAGCAGAGACTATGAAAACCCTCATAGCTAAGGGATACAGAAGCGAGAAAGGATCTGAGGGGGAAAGAGTAGAAGAAAAAAAGGGCAAAAGTTCAAGCAAAACAAAAGGCTATAATATTGGTATTAAGTAGAAGTAATATCTCCATCTTACAGGTATTCTAAGAGATTATATAAAAGACTGTGTTTGGTGAGCAAAAGTAGAAGAATTTAATCCTGTGATTTTTACCACCAAACTCACCACCTTGTGGCATTGACTCCTCTGCTTTTCCAAGTTGCCCATGATCGGGTCTCTATCAGTTCAAGTGCGGACTTATGTTTGAAAATCAAAAGGGAAGCTACTGTGCAGGTCAGAAGACAATATGTGTGTTAGAGGACTTCGAACCTTGGTGTGTCTTATACACTTGCTGAGTCTATGTGATGTAACAGCAGTAGCTGTGGAGAAGGAAATGCCCCAATGCTGCAGGGATAGCTGTGTTGCAATTTGGCTGAGATGTGTGATTATGGCCTAAAATGCCATATGGAAGTCTGTGATAAAGATGTGAGTATGGCTGATTCCTTACTTCCTGAGGTCCTTCTCAAATCTCTCTCATCTAGAGAGGTTTCTGATGTACTTATTATTGTGCTTAACATTTACTGTGGAAATATTCTATCATAATTTTTCTACATACCAATTTTGCCTTTCTCAGGATGTAATTTCAAAGAGGTCAGGCATTTGTTTCTATCATGATCTTATATGTGGTTCCTGGTACAACAATGTTGTAGCCATTGACCTACTTCTAACTCACAGTCACTCTCTAGGACAGAGTAGCTGCTTAATATTCTGCCAACAGAGGTCCTTAGTGCAGGGCTTAGGAAATACCTGTTGAATAAACAACTTTCCAAAAGTTAGTCAACCATTACAGAAAGACCAGCGCAGCATGGGGTAACATGACCTGAAATAATTTAATGCTGCCTAAGAAGTGGCTATTTCAATTATGACCCAGATTACAGAGAACTACATTTAATATAATGACTAAAATAACCAAACCTGTAATGTTTTATATGGCCTTAAATATTCTGATAATCTGCCTTTCTGTTTCAGTTAAACTAAGTCCATACAGCACAATAGAATTTCTACCATACATATATAATATATATACACACTGAAATATATATATTACTTTAAATGTTGAAGTATGTGGCTCTTTAACAACCTTCAACATGCAGACAACACACAACTGTGCTTGCTGAAGGCGAGGAAGACTTGAAGCACTTCTTCATTAAGGTCAAGGACTACAGCCTTCAGTGTGCATTGCAACTCAATGTAAAGAAGATCGAAATCCTCACAACTGGACCAAAGAGTTACATTGTGATAAATGGAGAAAAGACAGAAGTTGTCAAGAATTTCGCCTTCCTTGGATCTGCAATCAATTTTCATGGAGACAGCAGTCAAGAGATAACAAAAGAATTACCTCGGGTATATCTGCTGCACGAGATCTCTTTAGAATGTTGAAAAGCAAGGATCTTACTTTGAGGATTAAGGTGCTCCTCATCCAATTACCAATTGCCTCGTAGGCATGCGAAAGTTGGACATTGGATAAGGAAGACTGAAGAATTGATACTGCGGTGCTGGAGAAGAATTTTGAAAGTACTAATAAAAGGGCAAATCAATCTGTCTTGGAAGAAGCATGGGCATAGTGCTCCTTAGAAGCAAGGATGGCAAGACTTTGCCTACGTACTTTGGACTTGTCCCAAGAGACGAATGCTTGGAACAGGACATCAGGTTTGGGAAGGTGGCAGGACAACAAAGAGAAGAAGGCTGCGGAGTGGCACAGTGGCTGCACAAATGGTCTCCATCGTGGAATAATTGTGAGGACGTTGCAGGACCAGACAGTATTTGTTCTGTTGTACATAAGGACACTCTGAGTCGGAACTGAATCGATGACACCTAACAACAACAACAACAACGACAACGACAACATCTTATGGGACCTACTGCTGGCATAGGCTGGGATGTTATTGCTGAAGAGGCAGTTATGCCCAAATGAACCCTTGCAGTAGAGTACAACTGCCCTCTACAACTTCCTAGACTAATCTTTAGGGAAACAAATTGCCAGGTCTTTTCACCAGCAGTGCCACTGGTAGCTTCCAGAAACGGACTAAATCTGGGTCGTAGCCTTCCTTAAGGCTGCCAACTCCCCCATCAAGGACTACAAGATTATTTGTTACTCTCTATACAAACTGTGTTAATGTAACATGGAATTTTATTGCACTCTCTACTAGATTTCAGTTTTTCCAAAACAATCAAACTCTCGCTTTTTCAATTAGTAAAAATCAATGTAAAGATAAAAAAATATTCCCTAAAATGTCTCTGGGGAAAAAGGTACAGCTATGGTGCAGGCAATTATGCTTTATTTCTTGTGTAGTTTAGTTTACAAGTACCGAGGAGATCATGGAGGGCATTCAATAAGAAAAAAATAGAATGCATCAAAATAAAAATATAATTTGTTATAATGTCAACATAGCAGAGAAAAATAATGTAGCAGACTGAAGGATACATGTGACAGAAAGTTGGAAACATTATATTTAATCCAATTATAATGGCATACATTTAATGACTTCTGGAGAAAGTTAATATTTTAAATCACACACACATACTCACTCTACCTTGAAATATATCTTCATGTCTAACTTACATATCTTATGGTGCAATTTAAATTCATTTCCTCTTTGTGATGCTCATTGGAGCAAAACGTATGAACTACTTTCCTGTGAGAGAGAAGCCGTAAATTGTTTAAAGATCAATAAATATGCAACTTCTCAGATTTCTCCAGGCTAATGACTCTACTTAATGTTTCCTTAGAGGTCTTCATTATTGTTGTCATTCTACACTGAACGCTTTATCTCTGTCTTCTTTTTAAGTTGCTGAGCTTCGCAGTGGGTCTCATAGATGGCGTCTCTGCATGCCAGCACTCAACAACTGAGCTTGGCTGCCATGCATGCCCTATGACTATGAATACACCGAACTGTGCCTCTTGTTCTGCATCCATTTAATAGGGTACCTTGGAGTGGAGTCAAGTATGAACTGAAATGCCACACATTTGACTCCACTCAAGTGGCATGTGTGGATAAAGCAATCTTTCAAGTGTAGGAAGTTCCTGAGCTATGAACATGTATCTGACTCACATACAACTCAGTTACCAACCAACTCTGTAATGTCTATTACACTAAAAATATGAGGTACATACAATTGTTTATAATACTAAGCAGGTACTACTTTGCAATGCTTATCAAAACATTTTTATTGTATTGTTATGTTGAAGATATCTGATTGTATCTGGAAGTGCTTTATTTCATTTTAATGCATAAAACGGTACACATAGAGGAGTACCTATAGAATAAAGAAATAAAATTGAATAGCTCAAAACATCTGACATCAGTATTTTTCATAACTTCATTATATTACCAACTCAAAATTACAAGTTGTACAAATGGCTTTGGAATAGCATCATCTGACCGCTTCTAACGTCACAGGTGGGGGCGTGGGGTGGGTGAGACGGGGAGGTAGCCAAGAGGACCACCATCAGCGGCCTAAGCCTGATTCCTATTAAGTAGAAGTCAAGAATACTCATGTTCTCTAAACAGTTTACAAATTCTGACACCGGCCTTGTCTTCCATAGACGCTTTAGTCCTCTGTTGGGTTTGATAAGTCATTGAACTTACAGATAATACTCGTGATTATAACGTTTATTGGGGAAATCACAGCTTACCATTTAGATTCAGAAACCACTCAGGGTGTAGTTCTTCGTAGAAGAGCCTCTTCTGAGTACTACGCACAAGGACTCTTCTCTCCAGCCCTTAGTCTCTCAGCCTGGCCTCTGCCTGGGTGGGTTAAGTGTTATAATCGGTCTCCACTAATTGTGTACTCCCCCAGTGAGTATCAGCCCAGAGGTGTTCAGCTCTGGCTTCCCTTACATGTGTCTAGAAGCATCCCATGACACCACCAAGCCTCTGGCCCAGAAGGCATCAAACTTTCTCATGCCATGGCCTAGCCAGCCCACTGCTCTATTTTGTGTCAGTCTATATACTTTGCTGCCTGGGCAGTTACTTCTCCTTCCCCCTAACAATTTCTGGCACTACAGCGCTCTCTCCCTCCTCAGGGAGTTTCACCACATGAAACTTGTGTTCAAAGTGGTATGATCCACTCAGACCTCTTCTTTCTAAAAGGATGTGAGATTTCCCTTTCTTTTTTTTTTAATCAATTTATTGAGGCTTATACAATTCATCACAATACATAGAGCAATTGTGTAAAGCACATCTATACATTTGTTGGCCTCATTATTCCCAAAATTCGCTTTCCTCTTGGGTTCCTGGAATCAGCTCATTTTCCTTTTTTCCCCCTCCCCCTCCCTTCCTCTTCCCCTCTCCCCCATGTACCCTTGATAATTTATAAATTATTATTGTATCTTATAATACACTGCCCGGCGTCTCCCTTCACCCACCCCTCTGCTGCCCATCCCCCAGAGAGGAGGTTATATGTAGCTCCCTGTGATCAATTCCCCCTTTCTACACCCCCCTACCCTCCTGGTTTCGCCACTGTCAACCTTGGTCCTGAGAGGTTCATCTGTCCTAGATTCCCTGCGTTTCCAATTCCCATCTAGCATGGTAAATTTTAAATCTGGCACAATAGTAAAACTTATCAGTCCTCAAAATAGAATTGTATACTCTTTATTTGCATAGACACAGACACACCACCCCCACCCCCACCCCCACAGGCTGCCATGCCACTTAATAGAACTCCATCTAAATTCCAGAGTGGACCACAAGGTTCACATTTGCATGGTCCTATCGAGTCATAATTTGACTAGTTGATACAGTTACTATTCACATGTGTGCATCAACAACAGAAGCCAGTGATGAAAAAATGTAAAAATCCTACCAACTTCTTCAGCCTTAAACTGATCAACCATTTAATCAAGATGCATTGATATTTGCTGGCATTGAAATGCCGGCAATGGGAAAACAAGAAGGATCAGTAGCTGGAAATATGATCTTGGAGACAGAAATTAATCGGGGAATACTTTGATAGAATTTTGCAAGAACTACAATTGGTCACAAAATATTTGTCAACAGTATAAATTCCAGCTATATATATGGCCCACCGAGACGGAATACACAATGATTAAATTGATTACATTTGTGGGGAAAAAATGGAGAAGATCAATAGTCTCAGGCAAATCAACGTGAAGGCCTAACAGCCTTCAATTATTCATATGCAAGTTCAGACTGAAGTTTAAAAATTTTAAAACAAATCCGCAAGCCATAAAACAGGATTTGAGTGCACTCCACATGAATTTTGAAAATCATCTCAAGAAAATCTTGCTGCATTGTACATTCAAGATCTATGGTCTGATGAACTGTAAGATAATATCAAGAAAATCATAAAGACATAAAGCTAGCAAAAGGTCATTCAAAAGTAAGGAAAGAAAGAAAAGACACCAGTGGCTATGAGAAGAGCTGACACATGTCCCTGAGTGTGGAGGCACTGAAGAGAATGGGAGATGTGAGTGACACAAAAGAACTGAACCAAAATTTCAACAGGAGCTCAGGAAAACAAAACAAACCCTGATAATTTAATATATCATAATGAAATATAGTTAGAGTTAAAGAATTGGAGTTAGAAAACCAAAAGGGGAGCGCATACTCAGTATATCTTAAGATGAATGAACTGAAGGGAAAAAAACAGCAACTTAAGCCTCAAGTTGCAATATTGAAAGATTCTATGAGCAAAATATTGAGTGACACAGGAAGAATAAATGTAAATGGAAGAATGTCAAATCAATGTAGCAAAAATATTTGTCAACAGCCTGCATATGATCAAAAAAACAATGAGACTTCACTATTTGATGCTAACAGTTCTGTGGAATTACTAAAATCTATGAAGGGCTCAACAGTGTACTTAAATTAAAAAAAAAACTTCATTGATGCCTGATAACTGATCCCTTCGACACCCTGTGATCATGCCAGCTGGTGTGCTTCTTCCATGTGGGTATTGTTGTTTCTCAACTAGATGGCTGCCTGTTCATCTTCAAGACTTGAGACCCCAGACTGTATATCTTTTGATAGCCGGGCACCATCAGCTTTCTTCACCACATTTGCTTTGGCAACCGCTTTGTCTTCAGTGATTCTGTTGGGATGGGCTGGTGTGCTTCTTTCATGTGGGCTTTGCTGTTTCTCAGCTAGATGACCGCCTGTTTGTCTTCAAGCCTTTAAGACCCCAGATGCTATATCATATTATTGTGAATGAGGGGGAGTGCGGTGTGGGGACCCAAAGCACACCTGTAGGCAACTGGACATCCTCTTATAGAGGGGTCGTGAGGAGGAGCAGGGCCAGGCAGGGTGCAGTGTAGCGACGATGAAACACACAATGTTCCTTTAGTTCTTAAATGCTTCCCTCCCTCTCACTATCATAATCCCAACTCTACCTTACAAATACGACTGGACCGGAGGATGTACACTGGTACTGGTAGGAACTGGAAACACAGGGAACCCAGGACAGATGAACCCCTCAGGACCAGTGGTGAAAATGGTGTAACCAGGAGGGTGGAGAGAAGGTAGGGGAGCAGAGGGGAACAGATTACAAGGATCTACATATAACCTCCTCCCTGGGGGATGGACAATGGAGAAGTGGGTGAAGGGGGATGTCAGACGGTGTAAGATATGACAAAATAATAATAATTTATAAATTATCAAGGGCTCATAGGGGTTGGGGAGTGGGGAGTGAAGGGAAAAAAGAGGAACAGATACCAGGGGCTTAAGTGGAAAGCAAATGTTTTGAGAATGATGATGGAAACAAATGTACAGGAGGGCTTGACACAATGGATGGATGTGTGGATTTTCATCAGAGCTGTACGAACCCCCAACAAAATGATTTAATAAAAATTTTGAGAAATTAAAAACAAAAAAATCAACTATAAAAATAAACCCTTTAATCATGGGAAAAAATGATCTCAAAGGAAGAAGTCCAAATTGCACGAAAGGCCCTAGTGAAAAGCACCACTTTTAGAATTGATGGACCACCGAATGAAATGTTTCAGAAAGTCAATGCATCACTGGCAACACTCTAGTTCTGGCTTTTCCAAGAAATTTGAAGACAACAACTTGACCAATCAAACAGAAGCGTTCCATATTGGAGCCTATTACAATGAAAGGTGATTCAACATAATATGAAAATTATTGAACAAGATCATTAATATCACATGCAAGTGATACTTTGCTAAAGATAACTCAAAAATATTTGCAGTGGCATATCAACAGGAAATTGCCAGAAATCAAGTTAGACTCAGCAGAGGATGTGAAATAACGCTATCTTTGCTGACATCACATGTATCTTGGCTGAAAGTAGAGAATATCAGAAAGATGGCTAGTTTCACTTTGTCGACTGTGTGGATCATAACACACTATGGACAACATTGTGAAGCACTAGAATTCTAGAATACGTCATTGTGCTCAGACTAAACATGTGCCTTCCCTTTATTTCTGGTTAAAAATAGTCTTAGACTGTATCTCAAATGCTCTCCTGATTTCTCCCCTCTCACCACCCCTTCCAATCTCCATCTGTTCCCCACTTTCTTTCTACAATTCTCTTTACTTTGTCCATCCATTTTTAACTTCAAGCTTTAATAGGGCAGGGCTGGCGCTCAAGAGTGGACCTGGCTCTCCTGTCAAGAGCTACCGAGGACTGTGGTCACACTCTCAGCATCAGGTCTTCATCGCTTTATTGGAAAGAAAAGACAGGACACATTGACAGCACAAGTTAACCATATGCTCAAGTTTTACTCAACTTGCAATGTACTTTAACATTTTCTTCATCACTTTGAAGCAACACAATACTACAATGAGTTAAGCAAGAACAAGTAGTAGTTTAAACCATTTCTGATGCACATATATCAATTATATTAATAGTAAGCAATATTATAATTAAGATAAATACATGCATACCCCTGAATACTACGTATTTTATTTGAGTTAAATTAAATTCTGTCCAAGATGGATTCCTTTGAACATAACAAGAGAGTAGCACTTGCTTTAAAATTAGGAAAGGTGTATGCCAGGGACAAATCCCTACACCATTCAAGCTGTATGCTGAACTAATAATGATTCAAGCAACAGGTCCGTATGAAGCACACAGCATGAGGGACAGAGCTCACTGCAGATGACACGGCCTTAATTGGAGCCTTCACGTATGAAGGGCACACTCTGGAGCCTTCTGGAAGAATTACAACTCGATGTAAAGAACACAAAAATCCTCATAATTTGGACTTTCATGCAACATCAAAATAATTGAAGAAAATTGTGAAATTATAAGGAAACAATCAACATGTGTGTAGAAAAATCAGTCAAGAAATTAAACTTATGATTGTTTTGGGAAAATATGCTGCACAAACATTAAAGTGCTTTAACAGCAAAGCTGTCACTTTAAGGACTCAGGTTCATCTGACTTGAGCCATGCTTTTTTTTCTTTTTAATCCCTTCATACGACTGTGAAGGCTGGACAATAAATAAGGAAGACTGAAGAAGAATTGATGCTTGTGAATTATGGTGCTGGCAGAGAATACTGAGCATGACACAGATTCCCCGGAGAACAAACACATCTTTTTTATAGGATGCCTAGTTCTGCGAGCCATGAGGACGATACACTTTGTCTTACAAAGAGGAAGACAAGGAACACAGGGGCTGCAACAAGAGGCTCAAACACAGCGGTTACGAGGCTCACAGAGGACCAGCCAGTGTTCCATTCTGTTGTACAGAAATAGGGCCACGGGGCGTTGCTCTGAATGGACTAAACCTGACAAAAATATTCAGTTATTTCGTTGCAAAGAGTACAGGCAGAAGGGCCATACTAAGTATTTAATGCACCATGCAATTCAAATGCATTCATCTTTTACTTAAATTGTGCTACTGTTTGGAAATTACAACCCCACCTTCTATGTGTTCAACAATGAAAATTGACCCATGACATGATCAAAGTAATGTTCTTCGTTTTGTTTCTCCCAGCATAGCAATATCAGAAAATTTGCCTTGACCCACCAAATTAAAAACCAACACACAAAATAAACCCAACTCACTGCCATTGAGCAAATTCTCATAGTGGCCCTATAGGACCGGATCGAACAGCCCCTGTGGGTTTCCAAGATTGTAATTCCTATGTCTTTCTCCTGAGATGCTGCTAATAGGTTCGAACGACTAACTCTGCAGTTAGAAGCTCAAAGTGTCACCCGCACCCCCCTTGAGCCACAGAGAGAAAAATATGGAAGTTATGGTTTTAAATTCCTGCATTATTTCTTAGAGGTAGAGATGGAAACTGTGAGCTAGTCATAGAAATGGCTTACCAGTCACACTCATGGCTGGGATTCCTTAGAGCAGTGGTTCTCAACCTTCCTAATGCCACAACCTTTAATATAGTTCCTTATGTTGTGGTAGCCCCCAACCATAAATTTATTTTCCTTGCTACTTCAGAACACTGTTTTCCAATGGTCTTAGGCGACCTCTGTGAAAGGTTCATTCGACCCCCAAATGGGTCACGACCCACAGGTTGAGAACCGCTGCCTTAAATACTCTTTCTTCTAGTATACAATATACTGTAATAAACGTTGACTACTGACACTAGATACGAACCACACCCCATTCTTCTACCTTATATACAAATTTGACTGAGAGACGACCTTTAGAACTCCTCTAGGAAAAGCTTGCCTTTACTTTTTTCACTTCATATTTTTTTCTCTTTACTTTTTGTCTTCCTAAAGGTAAATAGCTGAGATCTGCCTTTGTATGACTTGATTTCCTTGCTTGAAGATTTCTCCTTTGGGAGTCACAGCAAGTAGATTTAAATACCTAGTTTGCTGCATACTTCTTATTTCTGTTCTGTTTTTGTTTCAAGCCTTGAGATAATGACTCAACAGGGTCTACAAATGTATGCCTTTCATTCCCATATGCAGCTCACTACTCTAACAGCCACGACTTTGCTATCATTTCTCATACTGTGGTGGCTTGCATGTTGCTGTGATGTTGGAAGCTATGTCACTGGTATTTCAAAGGCCAGCTGGATCCCTCAAAGTGAACATGTTTCTGCAGATCTATGAGATTAAGGACAGACAATGAAGAAGTCCTTGGATCACCACTTCAGAAGTAGCTGCTGAAAACCTGATGCTTAGCTTCGAAACATTGTCAGACATTGAACACTGAATGATTAGAAGCAGAACATTATAGGAGACCATGCCTTGGGATCGGCTTCCTGGGTTCGAGGCCACTTGAAATGTGACTGACGAGGAGCTGATTCATCAGAATGGAGTGGACCATAGTGATATGAGTTGGGTAGAGCCGGTGGGAGTGGAGCCTTTGGGATCTTCGTTGCTGATGGGGCATGACTCAAGGTGAGGAGAAACAGCTGCAAAAATCTGCTAATGCTCAGAACTTGAAATGTGCAAAGTATGAATCTAGGAAAACTGGAAGCCATCAAAAATCAAATGGAACACATAAAAATCAATAACCTAGGCATTAGGGAGCTGAGATGAACTGGTTTTGGCCATTTGAATCATATGATTTACTGTGCTGAGAATAACACAATCAAGTGGAACGGTGTGGGGCTCATTGTCAAACGACATAGCAAACTTAGTCTTGAAGTATAGATATAATCTGTGATAGGATTATATCTATCTGCCTTAAAAATATCCAATAAATATAACTATTATTCAAATTTATGCACCAACCACAGACCCTAGTTGATGAAGAAATTAAGCAGTTCTGCCAAAAACATCTTTCAGAAAATGATCAAATATGCAATCCAGATGCCTTGATGCTCTCAGTGGTTGGAATGCAAAAGTTGGAAACAAAGAGACAGGAAAAGTGGTTAGAAAAGATGAACTTGGTGATAGAAACAAAGCTGGATATCTCATGATAGAGCTTTATAAGACCAACAACATACTCTTAGCAAATACCTTTTTTCAGCAATGACTATCCACATGGAGTTATCTAGATGGAATATACAAATAGCAAATTGACCAAACCTGTGGAAAGAGATCATGGAGAAGCTCAATATGAGCATTGAACATCAGGCCAGGTACGGGTGGAAGCATAGGCAGTCCGGGGGAGGTCAGACCAAACCCAGGGAGGTACAGGTGAATCCAACATAAAGGGGAACGGGGGAAGGAGGAGGAAGGATGGAGGTCGGGAGAAACTGAGATGATGACGTGGGGGGAACTGGGCTCTAAGCCACCAAGGGGGAGGGTATTGGTTGTGTCTCCACAGAATTGGAATATACGTACAGACCCCACCAAGGCACGCCAAACCAGGAGGGCAGTGTAACACGTGGAGGAACGCATGAAAAGACTGGGCTACAGGGCCAGCCTCAACCTGAAGCAGCCTGACCTCACCCTGGAAGTGTGTGTTGCAGAGAACGGCACTAGACCTTCTAGTGGGTGAGAGGAACCGACCTACCATACCCAGACAGAAGCAAACCAGAAGGAAAAAGAGAAAGAGGCATTTGGCCTAGACTCCACATAGACACACCAGGCCCAGAGGATGAGGTCCCTGCATGGAGCTGCTGGGGCACAGAGAGGACTGTGGGACTACCAATACCTCTAGACATGTTGTCCCCTAACTGGAGCACATGGAGACAGGGGACAATAAGGGGAACACAGGACGGGGAGACAGTGGGGGAATGGAGCATAACAGATCAGCAATAGGAGTAAAGCTGAGCCAAAGAACCCCTGAGGAGCCCCAAGAATGGACTTTGGGCTTGGAGGGGTAGCTCCTGGATCTCCCTTAGGACCAGCGGGGATGGTCTCATGGGGACCAGCAAACAGACCTGGACCTATGTAGGGTTTTTTTTTCCCCCCTCATCTTTTTCTCTTTCCTTTTCCTTCTTCAACCGTAGGTTTTCTTATTGTTCAGACTAGGACATGGATGGGTTGCCTAATTGTATGGGTTGGACCATGGGAGGGCAGCCTGGGGAGAAGGCAATGGGGTCACTGATCCCAGAAGGTAGAAGGGGAAGAAGCAGGTGGGGAGAAGGGTGTGGTGAGCTGATGGCATCATGGACAGGGGGACAACTAGGGAAGTGGAACCAGCATCTAGGAGAGGGGAGAGATCCTGTGAGTCTCAGAACAACACCACGCTAGTGGAGAGGAAGCACTAAGAGGTGGAAGAAGGCGGAAAGTGATGGTGGGGCAGCACTAGGCAAAAGGAAACAGAGGCAAGCTCGAGGAAGCAAAGGCATAAATAGGGAGATTAACAGAGATGTGTACTTATGTAAATACATTAATCCATAACAATAGTGTTATTGGCCTCTGTCCATATATTTATAAGGCAATACACTGAAGCTGCAGATGGGCCTTTGGCCTTGGCCCATACCTTCCCTCAATACAAGAACACATTGTTCTAACAAATTGGCATTCTGTGATACTCAATCCCCCCACCCTGCCACCCCTACACAATTGCTGAAGATAAAATGGGTGCATAAGCAGACGTGGTGAAGACAGAGGATGGTGCCCGGCTATTAAAAGATATAATGTCTGGGATCTTAAAGGTTTGAAGGTAAACAAGCAGCCATCCAACAGTGAAGCAACAAGCCCACATGGAAAAAGCACACCAACTGATGCGATCGTGAAGTGTCATTGAGACTGGGCAACAGGTATCAGAAAATTCACAACAAACAGTAAACAAACAATCAAAATGCATTGGTGAGAAGGGGGGTGGAGCAGAGACCCAAAGCCTACCTATGGACAATGGAACATCCCCCCACAGAGGGGTTGCTGGGAGGGGTTGAATCTATCAGGGTGCAGTAGAGCACTAATGGGTCACACCATATACCTCTGCTCCCTTCAGACCTCCTCAGACCCCACGATCATGACCCCAGTGCCGCTTCCCAATCTAGACTAGACAGGCTCCAAAATCAATGCTCATGAAAGCAATAGACCAAAGGTCAAGAGATAGGCTACACTCGGTAAATTTGTGTTACAAGGCCTCTTTAGAGAATTTTAAAGCAATGATCTTACTTGGAGCTTGAAGGTGCTTCTGACCAGAGCAATGGTATTTTCAATTGCCTCATATGCATGTGAAAGTTGAACATTGAATAAGAAACACTGAAGAAGAATAGATTGATTTGAATCGTGGTGCTGGATATGATTATTGAAAGTACCATGAACTGCTTAAAGGAGAACACACCTGTTGGAGTGCTCCTTATCGGCACGGATGGCACCACTTCATCTCACATACTTTGGACATGTTAGGAGAGACCAGTCCCTGGCGAAGGACATCATGCTTCGTAAAGTGGAGGGGCAGTGACAGAGAGGAAGGCCTCAACAAGAGGGACTGACACAGGGATTCCACTAGGACTCAGTTATTGGAAGAAGCGTGAGGATGACACAGAACGTGGTAATAGGCCGTCTCTCATGCATAGACTCTCTATGGGTCAGAAACAACTCCATGGAACCTTATAATAAAAACAAGAACAACCTTGACAGATAAGGTACCTACTTCCAATTATTATTTCATCATTTATTATACTGACTCCCGACTGCTTCACAGCAAATATCTTCTGTTTTCTTACAGTTTATTAAAAGAAAATAAATCATTAATAGTTAGAGCCTATTTTTTAAAATAACATTTTATTGGGGGCGTGTATAGCTCTTATCACAATCCATACATACATCATGTCGAGCACATTTGTACATTTGTTTCCATCATCATTTTCAAAACATTTTCTTTCTACTTGAGCCCTTAGTATTAGCTTTTCATTTTGTCCCCTCCCTCGGCCCCTCCCTCCCTCATAAATCCTTGATAGTTTATGTTATTATTATTTTTTCATGTCTTACACTGACCAATGTCTCCCTTCATCCACTTTTCTGTTATCTGTCCTGCTGGGAGGGTGTTATGTAGAGATCATTGTGATCCATTCCTCTTAACTCCTCCCACTTTCCCCTTACTCTCCTGGTATTGTTACGCTTATTATTGGCCCTGAGGGATTTATCTGTCCTGGATTCCCTGTGTTGTGAGCTCTTATCTGTACCTCTGTACATGCTCTGGTCTAGTCAGATTTGTAAAGTAGAATTGGGGTCATGATAGTGGAGGGGAGGAAGCACTAAAGAACTAGTGGAAAGATGTATGTTTCATCAGTGTGATACTGCACCCTGACTGGCTTGTCACTTCCTTGTGACCCTTCTGTAAGGGGATATCCAATTGTCTATAGATGGGCTTTGGGTCTCCACTCCATACTCCCTGTCATTCACATTGATATGCTATTTTTTGTTTTGGGTCTTTGATGTCTGATATCTGATCCCATTGAAACCTCATGATCACACACACTGGTGTGATTCTACCATGTGGACTTTTTGCTTCTCGGATAGATGGCTGCTTGTTTATCTTCAAGCCTTTAAGACCCCAGATGTTATCTCTTTTGGTAGTTGAGCACCATCAGCTTCCTTCACCACATTTGCTTATGCACTCATTTTGTCTTCAGCGATCTTGTCAGGAAAATGAGCATTGCGGAACGCCAGTTTAATAGAACAAAGTATTCTTGCACTCAGGGAGTACTTGAGTAGAGGCCCAATGTCTGTCTGCTACCTTAATACTTAACATATAAATATATGTACATAGATCAATTTCCCTATCATTATATATAAATAATTTACATATGTACATGCCTGTATTTAGACTTTTATAAATGCCAATTTGCCTCCTAGTTCTTTCCTCTATTTCCTTTTACTTTCCTCTTGCCCCACTATCACATTTGGCCTTAATTCAGGTTTCAGTAATTCCTCTCATTTACACTGCCCTTGATCAAGCCCTACCAGGCATCCTACACTCTCCTTGCCATCAATTTTAGATTACTTGTTGTTCATTTGTCCCTGGGTTTGCTAGCACCCACTTCCTTTCCCCAACCTCCCCCTCTCCAGTGTCCCTCTGGTACTGTCCCATTGTTTTCTCCTTTGGATTGCTTATCCCACCTATCTTGTCTAAATAGACATGAAGAGACAATAATAAGCACAAAAACAAGACAGAGCAAAACAAAACAGCAAAAGAAAACAAACAAACCCCCAAAATAACAACAACAAACCCAACCACAAAAAATAAGAAAAATCTATAAATAGTTCCAGGTCTGATATTTGACTTTTAGGAGTGTTTTCTAGTCCAGTCGGATGTGGTGCCACACTCTGTATCTGAGCCTATTAAATATTGAATGGACATGAACTAAATTCAAGTACTGTTTCATCTAGACCAGGAAAGATTATAGATCCCCCTTTGCTGTCATTAGCTTCCTTTAAGACCAATAGAGTAAATATATTAGGAATAAATATTGCCAGAGACACAAAAGCCTCATACAAGGAAAACTACAAAGCCACTCCTATAAAAAAAGGCTCTTGCACAAATGGTACAAGTTACAATGCTCCATTATGAAAAGTTAATATTACAATAGGCATTTTACAAATGCAACACAATATCTATCCAAATCCCACCACAAATCTTTAATGAAATGGAAAAAAACTAATCACCAACTTTATATGGAAAGGATATGTATCAAAAACTATTAAAAATAAAAATAAAGTTGGAGACCTTTCACTTCCAGAGCTTACAATCTAAGATATAATTATGGTCAACAAAAGAGCATGGTACTGGTATTATAGATATATAGACAAATGTATTAGAATGAGAAATCAGAAATATAACCAAATCCCTACAGACATCTAATATTTGGTAAAGGACGAAATACATTAAGTGGTGAAGATATTGTCTTTTCAATAAATGGTGCTGGAGAAACTGAATCTTCATGGGGAAAGGAGTGAAACAGAAGCCATATCTCACACAGGTACAGAAACAAATTTAAGATGGATAAGAGACCTGAAATATAAACCCACAACCATGAAGATGAGCAACAAAACATAGAGATAAACATGAGAGCTTCAATACCAGGCATAGGCACACTACTGGACATAATGAACAATCTGCATGCTATAAAACACAGAATAAAGGACTGGAACCTTCTATATATAACATCTGTGCACATTGAAAGACTTCATCAAAAGAGTTAAAAGAGAATCTACATGTTAGGGAAAATATTAAATAATGATACATCAGCTAAAGGGCTAATTTCCAAATTATAGAAATCTATATTAAACTATAGAAAATCTAGAAAATCTATAGAAAACTACAACATCTTAAAAAATACAAATAACCCAGTCCAAAATGAGTACAAGACAAAAGGAATGAGCACAAGACATGAATAGACAATCTACCAAATAGGACATTCAGGTGGCCAACAACCATATGAAGAAATAATCATGTTCATTAGAAATAGGAGAAGTGAAAATTAAAATGAGATACTACCTCACACCTACACTTATAAAAAACTTTAGTAAAAATAAAACAGAAAATAATAAATGCTTAGTGAGGCTGAGGCGAGCCTGGAATGCTCCTACATTGTTGGTGGGACTGTACAATTGTACAACCATTATGGAAATCAGTTTGGAGCTTCCTAAAATAGACGAAAATATAATTACCTTATGACCCTACAATCCCTCTACTGGGTATGTACTCTAAAGAAATAAAGAATACAACATTAATAGACATATGCACTCATGCTAATTGAAACAATTTCTATAATAGAAAAAACAACATGGAACTAAAAACTAAAAACTCTTCTTGTAGAGGAATAGATAAATTCTGGCACATTCATACAATGGAATAGTATGCATCAACAAAAACCCATGATGATTATCTTAAACATCACCAGACATGGACAAACTAGAGAACATTGTGCTTAGCAAAGTCAGTCAATCTTATAAAGATAAATATTGGTAACACTGCTATTATAACAAGAAACAAAGAACAAGAATCGTGTTCTTATCAAAGGATAAGACTTGGAAGATTGTGAGGAGGCCAGAGATGAAGGCAGAGGCTGGTAGAGGCAAGGGGCAGGCCATGATGGAGGGAGGCAGGGAGGGTGAGGGGGTGGAATGGGAAGAGGACCACAGTTAGGGAGGTGCAATATTATGACTGGTTTCATTTGTGGAGCTAGGCTGGGCCAGTACATAGAATGTGCTTCACTAAAACCCACCACCACAACAACAAAAACCTAAGAGGGAAGACTCCCCACCTTAACAAACCTTCTAGATTCCTTACCTCTCAGATCTAAAGAGGAGGAAAAGTAAAACTCAATTCAATTTGAGTCTTTAGGGACATGTCAAACATATAGGGGGTGCAAAAGACCCACAGAGAGCCCAAGTACAAGAGAAGAAAAAAAACCACTGCTGGGTAGGTGCTAGGTGACCTAAATGACTACGTATCAAAAGATTGGTGATTCAAATGCATCCAAGTAAATTTCAAACTCACCTGGTGGCACCTAAACTCATCCTGTGGTGCCTCAGATGAAGCTGTACGCCAGAATCAGAGGATTCTCACAACTACTGGGAAGCCTGATCATCACAGTTGTATTGTGAAACACACAGGATCACCTTGAGTTGTGATCAGTTACTTGGCAATGACGTGGATGTTGGTTTCGGATACATTAAGGGGTTTTGAAAGTAGAGCACAGTCAAGATGCTGCACATATGGAAACAAGATGTTTCCCTAAAAGTTACTGTTTTTGTGTGCCTCTTTTCATATATGAATATGGTATAATGATTATGTTCTCTTATTTAACTTGTATTCTCTGTGAAATATGTCTGTTTTTTCTTATATTTTTAAAATAAGAACTTTAATTGTGATATATTTGGTAACTCACAATTCACCAGCAGTTCACACTGAAGAATATTGGTTAAAAAAATGGTTGATCTATGCAATATATTTCTGTTGTCAAGGCATGTCTTCTACAGTGACAGTTCAAGATATTTTAATCTTCCAATTTCTCAAGTAATTTTCACTTCAAGTTCTGGAATGCTGATAATTTTCACCTGCTATATTACTATTGTTTTATATATAATAAGTTGTTATGAAATCCATTATATTCACTATAAAATTTAGGCTTCTAGTGTTCTGAGAATCAATACAAGTTCCCATGAAACAAAGTTTTAACTTTTTTTGAGAATGTCATCATTGTTTTCCCAAGAGAAATTTGAGCTGCAACAGAAAACACTATATCCCCAAGCTTTCTTCGGACACAAAAGAGTACTTAATGATAAAATGTTGGAGAGGTTAAATATGTTTATTTCTTTTCGTGTACTTGCCAGCAACTACTCTTCCCTGTACTAGCCATTGCCATTGAGCTGCTTCATGTGCTTCGTGACCCTCGATGGCGTGGCTAAGACTGCGCATCTTAAGAGCAGGTTAGCGCACAGCTCCGCCCTGTTCCAGTGGAACAGGTGGTGGGGTTGAAGTACCACGCTTATGGTTAGGAGCCAGTGCTTATTCTATAGCACCGCCAACTCTCCTTCTCCTCTACCATAGAGGTCATTAATAGCACAGAGCAGATTACTCTGAATAACAACATATACAATAACTTACTTAACAAGTTATATTTTACATGAAGGACAGACAAATGTTCTACTTTTAGCTTTTCTATTGGGCTAAATAAATTATTCAATTTATTGATTCTTAGAAAAAGAAGCATTATTGTATTTCTGAAAGTGCCGAGGGGCTACATGTAGCGCAGTTGATATTGTCAATAAAGAAAATCTGAGGCAATTTATAAAAAATACTAGAGCAAAGATAGAAACTTTTCTACAGTATTATGTATTTACTATATTGTTACTAAACCAATAATATCGTATCTAACTTGTGTGGTGACAGAGGGATCAGTTTTGTCACTCAAGAACTACATGACCAGCTGCTTTTCTGGCGAGGTGTGGCTCAAAGAATGCAGATCTCTTAGGACACGGGTTAGAGCGGCGGAACACTGCTTTCAGAAATGCACAGATCTGGATGGAGGATCTGCTGTGAAACAAAGTATTTCAATTTTACTACTTAAAAAATAAAGTTTCTTATTCTTTACAGTAATACTTTACCATTTACTCTAATGTATGCTTCACTGGCTTTCTTTCTCTGGAGAAGACAGTCTACGGCATTGTGCACTGGGAGTGATTTTTGAGCACCAAGTCATAAAGATCAGTTTTCTGAATTAATTTTAAGTCTGATGAGTCTTAACGGTGCCGAGGTTTCTCTGTCTAGTAGTAAAGAGGACACTGTCATGAGATGGCAATAGAAATATACAAATATCAACATCAATGGATCAACCATGTGTGAATTGCAAGGCTTGAATGCTACTTTTCTACAATGTGTCCACAATGAGAAGTATGAGGAAGCTGGCTGGTTAGCCCAACTTTTGCTTGAAAAAATGGTGCGAGATAGAGATAAGACTGAATCTTCAGTCACAGATCAAGCACAACATAGAAGACCTGAACATTTCTATGTGCGTCCTGAAAGACAGCCTTACTTGTTATGCTAATCGAGGTGGTATTGCTGGAAACCAAACTCAGAGTCTTAGCAAAAGATGGCTTGAATTACAATTATCAATTTAATTCCAAATCTCTAACTGTGTCTGCTTCTATTCGTTAGCTTTTCAGTATCTGACAATGTCTGATTCTATCCCTAAGATTTTCAGTGACCAATTCTTCACAAGTGGACAGCCTATTCCTTCTTCATAGTCTGTTCTTAGTCTGGAAGCTCTTCTGAAACCAGTTCACTTGGGTGACAAACTGATAACGAAACTATCAGTGACATAGCTTCCAGCCCCACAGCAACACACAAGCCACTGCAGTTCAACAAACTGACAGAGAAGTGGTAGAGGCATTGCAATGGGCTTCGTTACATTGGATAAGTCTGCTGTACAAGACCTTTTAAAGTGTTATAAAGTAAGAATGCTACTTTAAAGAATAAAGTGCTCTGACCCAAGCCATAGTGTTTTTGATCACTTGTGAATTTATAAATATGTGAAATTTGGACTTGAACAAGAAATACTACAAAGAACTGATATATCTGCGTTATGGTGCTGGGGAGGAATTCCTGGAAGCACCATGGATTAAGAAAAACAAATCTGTTGCAGAAAAATGCAGTCAGAATGCTCCTTAGAGACAAGGATGGAGAGACTTCTTATGTATTCCAGGCAGATTGAGAGCCTAGTCCCTGGGGAAGCACATCCCACTTTGTAAACACAGGGACGTGAAAAGGAGGAAGGTCCTGGACCAGCTGGGTGGAGATAGCACCTGCAACATACGGACAATTGTGAGGATGATGCAGGACAGGGCAGTGCTTCATTCTGTTCTCTTGTACAAAGGGTCACGTGAGTTGGACCCAACTTGATGGCACCTAACAACCAGCAGAGATTGGGCTCAAATGCAGCAATAGCTGTGAAGATGGAATAGGGCCAAGTTGTGCTTCATTCTGTCGCACACACATAGGCTCTCTGTGAGTTGGAACAGACTAAATGGTGGGAAATGAATCTGCCAAAAACTCAGGAACTTTCTGGGGCGTCTGATGGTGTGGGGAGTCCTGGTGCCATAGGTGTTATGCTTTGGGCTGCTCACTGCAAGGAAAGCAGGTCCTTGGGAGAAAGAGTGGGCTTTCTCCTCCTGTAAAGAGTTGCCCTCTCAGAGACCCACCAGGGGCAGTTCTAAACCAGCCTATAGGGCAGCTATGAGTTGACATATGAACTTGATGGCAGTGAGTTTGATTTTGGTTTGATTGGTGGGGGACATATCAAGAAATCAGGATAAGTTGTTTACATTTAGCCCCCCACCCTCTAAAACTAAAAAGGAGGCAAAATGACTGTTGGATCTCTTCTCACCTGATGGGAGACCTCTTCCTTAACTGGGTACGCTGCTCCCACCAGCATATCAACTGACTTGAAAGGCTGATAGTTTGGAGTGAGGCCGAGAGCCTGAGAACCTGCCATTTGAGCAATATGAGCTCCTGATCCAATGGTTCTGGAAGTGGCAGTGGCAGATAAAGATGACTTTGATGTCTTTGATTCCCTGTTGGGGAATAACAGTGCAGGTCTTTAGGATTTGGGAGCAACGCTCCATCATCCTTTAAAAATAATTACTTCCTTTTTGAGAAAGCTCTTGGACTTTAGTAGAGAGCGGATGGACCACCAAATCATTATGCCCCTGAGATGCTTGTCATGATCTAGGTGTTACCTGATCCACAGAGTTATAGTGCATAGCAGCACTCCGTTATGAAATGTAAGTGGTATAGACAACAGCAGGCTTGAGTAGGATCTGAAGGCATGAAAAGACTAAGTTATAGGAGGAAGCGCCCCAGATGTCCGTGGTCCCTACTCCTGTCCCATTACTTTCTTTCTCCCAGTCTGCACCTATGACTTCACGGGGAGTTACTTATGACTATCTGACGGGGAAACGGAAAACTGTGCCTGTGTGATAGCAGGAATCCAGAAGTGGGAATGAGAATTACACCACTATTACTCCTAGTGACCCACTTGTAAAAATGTTTCTTCCTATTCACGCAAATGAGTCTCAGTTCCAACAGGAGGCACTCAGGAGACACAACAGTGATTTCACTGAATTGAATGTTAAGAAGGCACTTTGTACTCCTCACGCCTCTGGGTCAACAGGCAAAGTCACCTTATCGAGTAATGTGGTTGATACTGATTACCACGGGGAAATAGGGTTGATATAATACAATGGAGGTAAAGAGACTATGTCTAGTAAATAGGAGAGTCTTTGGGGGGACCTCTTTGTACTACCACGCCCTGTGAGTAAAGTCAATAGGGTAATAGAGCATGCCAATCTCAACATGCCTCGTAATGGATAAGACCATTCAGAAATGAAGACTTAAGTCACCTCACAAGTTAAAACCCCACATCTGCTAAGGTGCTTGCTGATAACAGAAGGAATAAAAAATGAATGGTAGAAGAAGATAGTTCAAAATACCAGCTATGACCATATGAGCAGTTGCAGAAAAAGAACTATAATTCTATTAATCTCTTTATTGTTTTGTTATAAATGTTTGTATGCATGTCTTTGTTTTCTACCTTTCCTAGTTCCATTAATTATAAAATATCAGTCATAATTGGGGCTAATGTGTATTCAGCGGAACAACTGTTAATTTTATCCTGTTAGATTCAAGTAAGACTTCATAATTTTCTTTATTTAGAGGTTATTTAAATATATATGTACAGGTGCCAAGACAACAAAGGGTGGATTTTGATAGCTAAAATTATATATTGACATCTGTAGGCCATGAAGCTCAAAGGATAACAGGCAATCGATCATTTTTCATCATGCGATCTGATGCCAATATGCTAAAAGGAGGATTTTTATTCTGGGAGCTTGATCTGCATCCAATCTAGAAGGAGGGTCCATCAAAGGATGCAGTCTCCAGATCTTGCATCCACTCAGACTCCTCTGATCGCTGGCTCCTGGACTATGAGCAAGCAGCCTGCTGTTTTACCTGCAGATGTTGGGACTCTCCAGATAGCTATGGTCTCATCTCCAATACTGCATGAGCCATCTCCTTAAAAAAAAACCAAAACCCTCTATGTATATTTGTCTTACACTGAGTTCTGAAGAGATTCAAAATCAGGATATATATACATAAATATACACACACACATACCAATTACTAAATATATAAATTTCATATATACACACATGAATATATATATATTAACTCAATGGTTCTCAACCTTCCTCATGCCGTGACCCTTTAATACAGTTCCTCATGTTGTAGTGACCCCCCAACCATAAAATTATTTTCATTGCTACTTCATAACTGTAATTTTGCTACTGTTATGAATCAGGCGACCCCTGTGAAAGGGTCATTTGACCCCCAAAGGGGTCACTACCCACAGGTGAGAACTGCTGTATTAAATAAATGTAACTATACATATCAAATATATATAATAAATATAGGAGATATATATATATATATATATATAATTAAATGTTGTGAGGTGGACTCACATAAAGAATGAAATCCTGCCCAATCCCGTGCCATGTTCACAACTGTTCTTGTGTGTGAGCCCATTATTTCAGTCACTGTGTCAAACCGTCTTGTTGACACCCTTGCTCTTTTTCAATGACCCTCCACTTTTCCAAGCATGATGCTCTTCTCCAGGGGCTAGTATCTCTTGATAACATCTCTCTTGATAAGTCCCAAGTACTTAAGTCCAGGTCTCACCATCTTTGCTGCTAAGGAGTATTCTGGCTTTACTTCTTGGAAGACAGATTTGATTGTTCTTCTGGAAGTCCATTGGACTTTCAATATTCTTCACTGATACCATCATTCAGATGTACTGATTCTTCTTCGGTCTTTCTTACTTTATGTCCAACTTTCACATGCATGTAAGGCTATTGAAAATACTATGGCATTTAGGAACTAGAAGAAAGTTGTATTTTTCATCGTTGCTACATCACACCCTGTCTGGCTCGTATTCTCCCCGAGACCCCTCTGCAAGGGGCTCTCCAGTGGCCTACAAATGGGCTTTGGGCCTCCACTCCACAATCCCCTCCTCATTCGCTATGGTAAGATTTTTTGTTCTGATGATGCCTTCAACACCTTGTGATAGCACAGGCCGGTGTGCTTCTTCCATGTGGGCTTTGTTGTTTCTGAGCTAGATGGCCGCTTGTTACCTTCAAGCCTTTGAAACCCCAGATGCTATATCTTTTCATAGCCGGCCACCATCAGCTTTCTTCACCACATTTGCTTATGCACCCATTTGTCTTCAGCGATCATATCACGGAGGTGAGCACATAATGATATGATTTCTTGTTCTCTGATGCCTGATAACTGATCCCTTTGGCAGCTCGTGATCACACAGGCTGGTGTGCTTCTTCCATGTGGACTTTGTTGCTTCTGAGTTAGATGGCCGCTGTTTATCTTCAAGCTTTTAAGACCCCAGGCGCTATGGCGGTTGTGTCCGGAAGGGGAGCATCATAGAATGCCAATTTAATAGAAGAAAGTATTCTTGCATTGAGGGATTACTTGAATGGAGGCCCATGTCCTTCTGCTACCTTAATACTAAACCTATAAATATATGCACATAGATCTATTTCCCCATCCTCATATGTAGCAATGATGAAAAATACAACTTTCCTCTAGTTCCTAAATGCTTCCTCCCTCCACACACCCCCACTATCATGATCCGAATTCTACCTTGCTAGTCTGGCTAGACTAGAGGATATACACTGGCAAAGATAGGAAGTGGAAACACAGGGAATCCAGGGTGGATGATCCCTTCAGGAACAGTGATGTGAGTGGAGATACTGGGAGAGTAGAGGGAGGGTGGGTTGGAAAGGGGAAACCAATTACAAGGATCTACATGTGACCTCCTCCCTGACGGACAATAGGACAATAGAAATGTAGGTGAAGGGAGACATTGGGCAGGGCAAGATATGACAAAATATTAATTTATAAATTATCAAGAGTTCGTGAGGGAGGGGGGAGTGGGGAGGGAGGGGAAAAATGAGGACCTGATAACAGGGGCTTAAGTGAAGAGCAAATGTTTTGAGAACGATGAGGGCAATGAATGTACAAATGTTCTTTACACAATTGATGTATGTATGGATTGTGATGAGTTGCATGAACCCCTAATAAAACAATTAAAAAAAAAGAAAATACTGTGGCTTTGGTAAGGAGTAATTTGGTCCTCAAAGTAATATCTTGATTTGCAATACTTTAAAGTAGTCTTGATTTACCTAATTTAATGTAATGAGTCATTTGATCTCTTGAAAACTGCTCCCATGACAATGGTCTATAGATCCAAGTAAGGTAAAATCCTTGACAGCTTAGGCCTTTTATCTGTTTATCATGATGTTTCCTGTTGGTGGAGTTGTGAGAATTTTGGTTTTCTTTACATTGAATTATAATTTATATTGAGGGCTGCAATCCTTGGCATCAGCATGTGCCTCATGTCCTCCTCATTTTCAGCAAGCAATGATGTCACCTGTAGATCACAAGTTGTTAAGAAGCCTTCCTTCATTCTTCTTCATGTAATCCAGCTTCTCTGATGATTTGCTCAGCATAGACATTGAACAAGAACGGTGAGAGGATACAATCCTGATGCACAACTTTCCAGATTTTAACCCATGCAGTATTCCCTTGATTTGTTCATACAACTATATCTTGAACCAGGTTCCACATGAAGACAATCAAGTATTCTGGAAATTTTCTCATGGCTATCCATAGTTTAAGATCCACAGAGCCAATATAGTCAATAAAACACAAGTAAAAATCTTTCTGGTGATCTCTGCTTTTTGCCAATATCCATTTGAAATCAGCTATGACATCGCTTGCTCCCCATCGTCTTCTGATTCCAGCCTGAACCTCTGGCAGCTCCCTGAGAATATACTGCTGCAAATGTTGGATGCTCTTCAGCACAATTTTACTTGCATGGGATATCAATGACAGTGTTATACAATTTGCACATTGGGTCTTCTTTCTATGGAATGGTTGAATTAGCAACTTGAAGTCTTCCAAAACATTATATTCTTACTCAAAACAAAAAAGGAATTGAACATAATTATATTGGTTATAACTCATTGGTAGATTGTAATCATTGTTTCAATATTATAGTCCTTTTGTGGGTTTATCCTACATTTTATTACTTACAGTTAATAGTGAAGATGTGCATTTGTATTATTTTACAGTTCACTTTTTATCAAATCTTTCAGGACTATCTAGTTGGAAACATTTTAAAACATGATGATTAAAAGTATTTTTCCCACACAAATTCTACCTCCCAAGGAATTATTGGTTTAAATGCACCAAACTCTTTATCTAAGACAGTATTTAAATTTTGTTTAAAAGAAAAAACAAATTACTGGGTTATCTTCCAGAGATCCTATTACTAAGCAATGAGGTTGCCATTCTTTTTCGTTTAAGTATGAGCAAATATGGAGTTTTCTTTATTGATTTCAATGAAGAACTATTGCTACCATAAGTATTTCAATAGCCATTCTTCTTAAGGCCAAAAGACTCGAACAAATTTTATAGCCATGTTTATATTTTGAATGTGTGTCCTAAGAGGCCATTGAAAATTTGCTTTTCTATTGCTTTTGATCTTGAAATAAGATTTTAAGTATGGATTTTAGAAAGAAAATTAGCAGAAGTCATCTAGCCATAAAAAAAGTTGTTTTAGATTTTGTACTTTTTATATTGGAAATCCTAATTACATATTCCATATGTTTTCTGAGCACTGAAAACATTAACAGAACTTCCTTGATTGTTTAGTTTAAAAGTTTTACTGCTAGTCAGAAAATATAGTCAATAAATCTATCAAGTCAACCATCTTTTAAATGAATGGGGAGAAGTGTGACAAATAGATGTACTGAGATTGCTTTTTAAAATTCAGTAGCATCAGTTCACGTTGAAGTAGATTCTCATTGAAATGCATTTTTATATATTCAATTCATTCCAAATACAAGCTTTATGAAATTACCTCATTAGCCAAGAATGGGCAAACTTGAGAATTCATTTCTTACATTGGCATTTAAGAATTTTAATATTATTGACATACAGTGAGTGAATGATTGCCTAATTTTATGGACATATCATATTCTTAAGGGTAATTTTGTAAATCTGCCAGTAAATTTTTTCCATATCATGTTTCTTTTGTAAAACGAATGTAAAATGTTTTCTTTTGTAAAGTGCTCTTTCTTTTACACTTTCTTAGCTCATTTGTCTTGTTATTTCTTTGTCTGTGGTCTCTCTTTATACCCATTGGTGCTCACTTTTTTTTTAGAAATTTAAAATATATCTTAGCTTAGCAAATAATTTTTTCTTTCTTTATTTTTTGTCTTCCCACTGTTCACATAGGCTATTATTTTTACCTAATCCCAACCTGGTAAATTTTTGTTTCTGTTGTCCTAAACTATTAAGTTATACATTAAATCAAATCAAAGAAATTTTGAATATGAAGTATAGAAAGATATTTCCTCAGTTGTGGCCAATAATTTAATTAATTTAATTAACTTAATATTAGATATTTTTAATGGTTGAACTTTCCAAATATTGAAGTGCTTTATACTTACATTTTTCTTATTTTTTATGAATGATTGCTTAATTCTTTAAGATTCTTTTTCTGCCTTCTAAATATAACTGAGCGGTTCTTGATATTCTCAATATTCCACTTCCCAGGAGATGTAGCAGATTAAAAACCCATGGCCATGCCTATCGCAAGCATTATTTGTAAATCAAAGTATCAGTTGCCGTTTTCGCTATGACTTATCGACTAAAGGCAAAATTTTTAAATATAGGAATTGTATAATCACGTTATCATGAAATAGTTACCAGTTTTATCAGGCTTTTAAGAAATCTTTTCACATGAAATCGAATAGGTGAAGGAGAAAGGCGGGGCTTTGACACCCATAAAGAGCTGGTCTTGCTGAGTTTCTTTTTCTTCTTTTCCTGTGATCTTGATCAAGGATTTTCTTTCTAATTTGTAATATAAATATATACAATTTTAAAATCTAGGCAATGAATTATAAATGTACTTGCATCATTCCAAGCAGGAAAAAAAAATGCTTCTTCATAGTATCATAGCTGAAATAAAACTTAGTTGGTTGTGCTGTTGTTAGAAGCTTTTGAGTCAGTTCTAGCCCAGAGGAATCCTATGCGCATCATTGTGGGCGATCCTCCTGAGTGTGGTTAGGTTGAAGCCCACAGCGGCCCCCACTGTCTCAACCTATCTCATTGAAGGTCTTTGTCTTTGTTGTTACCTTCTACTTTAAGAAACAAAATGTCCTGAGCAAAATTAAGTGAGGCCAATTTTCACTATCAGAATTTCTAAGGAGCACACTGACTACACTTAGTCCAAGACAGATTTATTTGTTCTGGTGGCTCATGGTCCTTTCAATATTTCTCACCAACACTCTAATTCAAGTGCATCAATTCCTCTGTGGTCTTCCTTTTCCATTATCCAGATTTCATATGCATGTGAGACAATTTAACACGCCATAGCTTGGGTCAAGTGCACCTTAGTCTTCCAAGTGACATCTTGGCTCTTTGCAAGAGCTCTTGTGCAATAAATTGGTCATTATAACATGATTATTGACTGCTACTTTTATGAGAGTTGATTGTGGACTCAAGTAAAATATCCTCTACAACATCCATCTTTTCTCTAGCATAATGTTACCTATTGATGCATTTGTGAAGGTTATTTTTACTCTTTATGCTACTGTTTTTGTATTTTAAATTCTTTATTGCATTCTAAATTGTATTCTAAAGCATACATGGTGTTTAATGTTCACCATGGTTTCAGCAAGCAAGGTTGTTTCATCTGAACATCTCTGGGTGCTAGTAAGCTTTATTCGAATTCTGCAGCCACCTTCTTCTTCGTATAGTCTAACTTCTTAGATTATTTTGTCAGTACACAGATTTGATAATGAAAGTGGGAGGATAAAAACCTGATACATAACTCTCCTGCTTTTCAATAATGCAATGTTCCGTTCCATTGTTGATGTACATATTCCAAGTGAGCACAATGAAGTGTTCTGGAATTTCCATTTTTGCAATGCTATCCATAGTTTGTGATGATCTACAGAGTTGAATGCCTTCACAGAAGGAATACAACAAAAGTAGACATATTTCTGGTGTTCTCTGCTTTCATTCAAGAGCATTCTGAAAGCAACAATGATATCTCTTATTACGTGCCCTTTTCTGGTTCTGGATTAAATGTCTGGTAGCTAACTTGATGTGCTACTGCAACCAATTTTTAGTGTATCTTTAGTAGCACTGAACATGTATGTGATATTACTGATATTTTTGGATAATTTCTCCTTTTGTTGGAACCACCTTGTTTTGGAATGAGTGCAAAAGGGGCTCTCTTCCAGTTTGTTGGCCAGGTAGTTGTGGTAATAATTTTTCAAATAAGAATTAGTGCCAAACAAGTTCCAAAGAAGCTGGTTATTGCAAAAAGCCAAATCTTGCAAGATAATAATTTTCTCATTCCTTTCCCACTCCTCCCTTGAGTATATTCCTTATTGGTCTTGAAAATCCTCTCGTATGATCTCCCACTTCGTTTTTTACCACAAAAGTCATATTTTTCAACTACTAACATTATCTTTTTGTTTCTAATTTTTGTGTTCAAATCTCCAGTGATTACAAATGCATGTTTAGTGTGTATTTGAACAATTTCAGACAGAATAAGTTGGTAGACTTTTCAGTTTTTAAAATTAACTTTTATAGGTGGTTCATACATTTTATTAACAGTTGTATTAACTGAGCTTCCTTGTAGGATATAGATAATATCCTATCAGAGATAGCATTGTATTTCAAGATGCATTTTGAAATGTTCCTTTTGATCACGATGCAATGCCATTTCTCTTGATTTGTCATTCCTAGCATACTAAACCTTAGATAATTGTCCAACTCAAAATTACTATTACCAGTCCATTTTACTTCACTGATGCCTACTTTTAGTCTTTAGGAGTTTCATTTTATTTTTTTATAATTTCCTTTTTTCCTAGATTGATACTTTGCATGTGGCACTTCTGATTATTAATGGATGTTTGCATTTCCCCCCACAAATTGGTTTGTGTCCCTTCAACAAATGATGGTTTCTATTCCATCCACGACACGTCAGGATCAACTCTTTTTGAGGAGGCTGCTCTTCCTCAGTCTCATGTGAGTGCCTTCCAAAAGTGGGTCTTAACCACTTATGTTCTGCTACTTTAAGTGGTTACTCCTGTTGGAATGGAAATCCTCTTTTTTTAAAAAATCATTTTATTGGGGGCTCGTACAATTCTCATCACAAATCTTATACATCCATTATGTCAACCACACTTGTATATTTGTTGCCACCATCATCCTCAAAACATCCATGCTCTACCTGAGCCCTAAACATCAGCTCCCAATTTCCCCCTCCCTTCTTCTTCCCCCTTCCCTCATGAACCCTCCATAATTCATAAATTATTATTATTTTGTCATACCTTACACTTCCCGATATCTCTCCTTGCCCCCTTCTCTGTTGTCCAGCCCCAAGGGAGGAGGTTATACATAGATTCTTATAATCAGTTTTGCCTTTCCACCCCACATTCCCTCAACCCTCCAGTCATCACCACTCTCCCCACTGGTCTTGAAGGGGTCATCTGTCCTGCATTCCCTGTGTTTCTAGTTGCTACCCTCTGGTCTAGCCAGATTTGTAAGGTAGAATTGGAATCATGATAGTGGGGGGAGGGGAGGAAGCATTTAAGAACTAGAGGAAAGTTATGTGTTTCATCATTGCTACCCTGCACCCTGGCTGGCTCATCTCCTCCCCACACCCCTTCCATAAGGGGGTGTCCAGTTGCCTACCAATGGGCTTTGAGTCTCCACTCTGCACTTACCCTCATTTACAATGATATGATTTTTTGTTCTTTGATGCCTGATGCCTTTGACACCTCATGGTCACACAGGCTGATATGTTCTTCCAGGTGGCTTTGTTGCTTCTGAGCTAGATGGCTGCTTGTTTATCTTCAAGGCTTTAAGACCCCAGACACTATCTCTTTTGATAGCCAGGCACCATCAGCTTTCTTCACCACATTTGCTTATGCACACATTTGTCTTCAGCAATCGTGTAGGGAAGGTGTGCATCATGGAATGCCAATTTAATAGAACAATGTGTTCTTGCATTGAGTAAGTACTTGAGTGGAGGTCCAATGTCCATCTGCTCCCTTCATAGTAAACCTATAACTACATGCATGTAGATCTATTTCTCCACCAGCCTATATAAAGCCTCTTCTTTTTACCCTGTTCTTAGTTTGGAAGCCCAGCTGAAATTTGTACATCATGTTTATGTAATGAAAAATGTATTTGAAAAACCGCTGGTATAACTTCCAGCAACATGAAAGTCACCGGTGTAAGAAAAACACAGAAGAGTTGTGGCTATGTAATTTACCCCAAACTCCAAATTCACTGCGATGGAGTCAATTCTGACTCATAGCGCCCCTTAGAACTGCTTAGATCTGCCCGTGTGGGTTTCTTTACAGAAGTTGAAAGCCTTCTCTTTCTCCCAAGGAGTGACTGGTGGTTTTAAATGTATGACTTTGAGGTGAGCAGCCTAGCACATAGGCATTGTGCCATGATTCCCATATAATTACAAGTTCTACAAAATTCATATATTCATAAAGAAAATTAATATTCTAACCATTTATAATTAGACTTGAAATATCCAAATCATTATTTTTCTATATATTTCATATAACACCATGTAAAAATATTGTTTTCTGAATTTAATTTCATTCTTTGTTATACTATCAAGTATATTTCTTTGAATATAACATTATTCTTAATTTGTTCAGCTTATGTCGTAGAACTAAATCCAATGTTTGTAAAAATAAAATATGCCTTTGTTAATTATAATAAGTTTGCATTGGAACAAGATCATCTGTTGTATCAACAATAAAAGTAAAATATTTAAAACATTTTAAGTACATTACTAATAACTCAAATCACAAATATTAAAATGTATTTAAATAACTATAACTGAATAGAAACTGTCTGGAAGAGTTTATTGGAAAATATTAAGAGGGATACTCTCCATAACCATGAATTTGGGCACTAGGAAGAAAGGAGAATTATTTTTGCTTATTCTACCTAGCTTCCTTCAAATCTTTAAACAATTAGTTACAATAAAACAAGCAATAATGAATGTCAAAGCTCACTAACCTGCAATGTGATATTCAAAATTGAGATTTGTGTCCTGACCAGTAGCAAAACTATCAACATACAATCAGATATACTTGTTTGCTGAAGGGTGTATTTGTTTTCTATAATTTATTTACACTCCATGCAGTTCATTATAATCTAAATATTTGCTAGCATCTTTATCTTTGTTTTCAAAATAATGATTATATATATATATATATATATATATATATACACTAGTTACTCAAAAGTCTGAACATAGTCATAAATTCTTATTCTTTTGAAAATTATTCTTGATGTATGATTGCACATATTTACTTTAAAAATTGACTTTACTGATTAGCTACTATTTTTACTTATCATAATCTAGCCTCAAAGCCAGCTGTCGAGTCTTATGAATTTAGGATAATATACTGCAGAGACAGTTTATAGTGGAAATATTTTAGGGCATTACAAAGGCTTAATGGAAACTGAAACCTCATTCTTTTGTGAGGGTAATCTAGCCCCTTATTTCTTTAAAGATGGCCAGGACGTGGCCCCTCTCAGCAAAACAGAGCCCAAGATAATGCTTATAATACTACATAAACCTCAGAAGATAACTTCTCAATTTTATTACGTTAACCCTACCAGGACCTGTTGAGTGAAATGAAGAGTCCCTTTTCAAAACAATTATGACTTTAATGACCTTCGGAAATGAAATTTCTGGCTGAGAATCCAAATACAGTGATTATATTTTAAACTACAAAGAATTCAAATATAGCTTATGTTGGGAAGTAAATGAGAATCACTAGTGTTATTCTCTTAATGTTAATTTGATTGCATGTTGGTCTGCTCTGAGCCAGATGTCATCCTTTGTTATTGAGCACACTGTGAACTTAAAATTCCATGCATTTCTCTAATTGTTCCCTTGAAACGAAAATTTCTGTGTCTTTTTCACTGTCATAATCAAAGTAGAAATCTACACAGCTATATTGCTATAGCTATTTTTTATCAATAAAGACTTAACAATAACAGCATTATTAGTTCAGTCATGTTACAGCAATTACATTTTGTTCCCTGTGTGTGCTGCTTATAATAAAGGAGACCGGAGAAGTAAGAATTCCATTTTCTTCCTAGCCTAAAAAGGAGCTAAGACACCCATAGAAGAAACTGTCTCTCTCTTGGCTAACTACCTAGTCAGTAGTCACTCTACTCTAGTAGGAAACAGATTTTTTAAAGTTTGAAGGAAATAAATGAGAAATACCACCCAACACACTACAAAAGCAAAACAAAACAAAACAGCCATGTTGAATGACTTTGAGGAAGGAGAAGATTAAAGTGCAGAGATGTTAATCTGTATCCAGAAGAAAATACAACTAAAATTAGTATTTTTTAAAATTTGGCCAATGCTTTAAATTGTCAACTGTCTACAAAGATTTTGTCCTGGAATCACTTAACTTGCCTACTTTAAGTAAAAATACATATTTAGCATATTAATTTAAAGTTTAGCTTTTAAGCCTTTTAACTGTAAGCATTAGATTTTTAAATAGTGAACTTACTTTTGCTCCTGTGTTGCTGGAAGGCTTCATGGGTATGATAACAACAAAAAAATACAAATAATGTATTTATCATCATTGTGGTTAGTTGCTATTCAGGTGACTTTGATCTCCTGGCAACATTACATATAACAGAAAACATAATTCCTAGTCCTGTGCCACCTTTATGATCATTTGTTGGTTGAGATTTAGGGAGAAAGTACGTATTAAGATTTTACCACTATTCTTTAATGCTACCTAATCTAACAAATTATAACTATTTTATTCCATTTCATTAATATGATTATGCAAGCTAGTATTTACTTAAATATACTAATCTACTTCAATAATTCCTTTAATAATTTCTTTTATAGATATTAATTTTCTGATATATACATAGACAATCTGAAGAAAATTAAAATACATATGTTAGCAATGTGGATATAAGTATTTGAATGAGATAAGAGAGGTATTTTTTTTGCCAAGAGAAAATGAAAACAAACAGTGTAAGTTTATAACAATGTAAGAAATAAGTTGTCTTTGCTATCAGAGCAAAGGGAATAGATGGGGCCCAGCTGTCATTGCTGGATATTGTGAGCAGCAATTCCTTGGAAGAATTCTGATGTGGGGAGGGAGAGCTCCAGCCTTTCTTGTGCTATGTGGGCTCAATGAACCCCTGCGGCTAGAAGATAATCTTTCAAACTTGAGCCCCAAACATCCCAAGATGTGTTCTTTAAACAAAAGAATCATTTAATGCAACTAATACAAAAGGTCTACCTCGACCATTCTGCTTTTTATACCCACTTAAGTTGCACTGCTGGTATAGCGGTCATGAGTTGGGCTGCTAGCCACAAGGTCAGGAGTTCGAAACCACCATTAATCCCCTTGGAAAAATCAGAGTCTTTCTACTGCCATACAGAGTTACAGTTTAAAACCCCAGGAGCAGTTCTAGCTGTCCTCCAGGATTGCTATAGTCAGTGAGTTACATGCGATCAAAGATTGCACGTCAGTGCAGAGAAGAATCTCAAAAGACCGTGGATTAATATTAAAGGGGGACAACTCAGAAAGAGAAAGTGACAATCACAATTTCAAGGGTGTAATCTACGTCCCTGAATTATACAGTACGGTGTCCTCCGAGGTGCCCTTTCTTAAGGAAGAGTCAAAGACAGCTCCAAAGAAACAAGAGGGTGGCCGGTGCACACCCTCTGCTAAGATTGAGTCTTAGGCTTCCAGAAAACAGTGGGTGTGTGGCTTGGTTCTTGTCTTCTACTCCAGTCAGTTCGTAGTCCCACCCTAATCCTGTCCCTTAGTAGAGAATGCCCTACAGGAGTCTAGAGCTCGTCTAGAATGGTAATGCACCACAAAAGGAAGTATGGCTAGGAGGGCCATATTAAATAACTGTAACGTAGTCACATAACTAATGAATTCATAAGAAGATAATTTTAACTGTTCAAGTAGATTGTTGCAATAAGTTGCTTATATGTTTGGTTTGTTCAAGATTCTCATCATTGTCTCAGCAATCATTGAGGACTTGGACTATCATAACAGCTGGCCTGCTTAATTTTGTACCTAAAGCTTCTCTATCCTAATGGCCATTCTTAAGTTTCTTATTAAAAAAGAATTTTCTGAAATATAAAAATGAGCATGCCATTCCCTTTTGGAAACTGGTTCTCTGTTTCCGGGAACATATTACTTGAACTTTAAAATACATTAAAGCTCATTGCAATCTAGCTATAAATGTACTCCCCTCACTCTATGTACATTACATAAAGGTTCTAGAAACTTGATTTTTTGGTACTGTCATACATACACAACTAAGCATTTGCTTACTGTGCTTATTATGCATTAAGTTGCTTATATTGCAATGATAGTTCATTTTCAATCATATTTGGCAAAATATGATTTAGTCTTTGGCATTTGGCTCAAATATAATTTTTTTCTATGTTTTTTCTAACTTTCCAAGAACAACTTGACCACCTTCTAATGACTTGCTTCCTCTGTGATGCATATTATACTGTTATCTAGTTACTGCAAATGCTTGAGTGTAAGCCAACTCAAATATCAGCCAAGGCACCTAATTTTACCACAAAAACTACTTAAAAATGTGCTGAAAATCTCGGCTTATACACGAGTGTATATGGTAGTTTCTGTCTCATCCATATTTCCAAAGAAGCTCATTGAGCACCAACAACATGCAGTATTCCTTCTGATAGCTGCATTAGTGTCTGGAATACAAACTGATGTTCAATAAATACATTTTTAATATAAAAAGTGGAAACGCCCTTTATAGCAACTAACTTTTGGAGATTGTTATGCATTCTTATGGGGTTGGTTATGTTGACATGGGGCTGGACTTGAATTCTCCCAAGAACATCACAATTTTATGACTGTTGAATAATGCCAGAACAGTGGTTCTCAAACTTCCTAATTCCGGGGCCTTTTCATACAGTTCCTCATGTGGTGGACCCCCCCCCAACCATAACATTATTTTCATTGTTCCTTCATCACTGTCATTTGTTACTGTTATGAATTGGGTGACCCCTGTGAAAGGTTCATTCAACCCCCAAAGGGGTCGTGACCCACAGGTTGAGAAGTGCTGTTCCAGCACATAGCTCACACACAATGGCCTTTTGATGATGATTTAATGAAATTAAAGGAGCTCTGGTGGTGTCGTGTGCATATATTGGACTGGGAAACGAGGTCAGCCTTTCAAAACCAACAGCCAGCTCCTTGGGAGAAAGCCTGGGTTTTCTAATCCCACAAATAATTCCAGTCTTGAAAACTCACAGGGGCAGTTCTACCTTGTCCTATTGGGTCACCCTGAGTCACCATCAATTCAATGGCAGTGAGTTTGTTTATTTTGAATTTATTCAACGTAGCAATTTACTTCAAAGTAATCTATATTGGAGACACAGGACATTGGTAATATTGAATAAATTATTTTGTGCTTAGTGTGATGTAGAAATTACTTTTCAAAACAGTTGAACATGATGTGTTATGAATTATAGATACCCCGTCAAATATCTTTCATATAGTTAAAGAATAGTAACATACTAGAGGGTGCGGATACACGATGTACCACATAGGGGGAGGAGCTGTCATTAATCAATGTCATCGGTTAGGAAAGCAACCTCAGAAAAGAAAGGATAGAAAGAAAAAGATGCCCTTTACAGGCAACCTCAAGAAGAAGAAGAAGAAGAACAAGAAGAAGAAGAAGAAGAAGAAGAAGAGAGGAAAGAAACTGAAAATGAAGAGACAAGGGATGTCTGTGACGCCATCGAGGGTGATCATGTTCCTGACATTCCCTGAAGACTTTGTTGCCCATCTGTTACATGACAGAAATTACCAGAAGGTGAGTTCTGTGAAGACAGGGCTATTTACTCCTTGAGTTAACTATCATTTTATTCTCTGTGCTTAACTAGAACAGTACTGTTTTGGGTGGCTCATTCCACAGAAGTGGACAGCCTTTTCCTTCTTTAGAGTCGGTTGTAAGTCTCAAAGCTCTGCTGAAACCTGTCCACTTTCAGGGACGCTGCTGCTATGTGACATACTGGTGACATCGCTTCCAGTGCCACAGCAACATAGCAGTCACCACAGGATGACAAACTGACAGACAAATAGCAGGGCAGTGAAGAAGAGGAAGGCTGACAAGATGGATTGACGTTGCGCCTGGCTGGCTGGGCTCCAATTGTGCAATGGGCCGGGACTTGGCGGTGTTTCCTGCTGTTGTCCATGGTGCCCCTAGGAGTCCGACTGCTCGTCACCCAACAGTATATTCCCACAGTAGATCATTTATGCTTATTTGTTGTACACACCAATCGATTGAATTAATGATAGAAGGCTATTGTCTTGAGAAATTCCTTTTATATTTAATGTTTTTGTTTATAAGCATAAAATGTCAGAAAACCAAAATATTTCTGAAGGCAATTTAAAATAAAAATATTATGAAGTCATTAATGACAATCTATTAAATACTTTATACATACTTAAGGGGCATTGCTTCTTTAAATTATGAATGAAGCCATTTTTGTCATTCTTCTACTTTATTTTTCTGAATAGTACTTACTGCTAAAAGTGAATTATAAAGGAAACTTAAGATAGAGGCTGTTTCCTTGAGGGACAGTCACTAGCTCTCTATCCTGATTTTCTTCTACCATGTGCAAAACAAAGGGACATTGGAAAAAATTACAACCACAACATTTTCCAACAGATATGCACTGTAGAAATCACATGAACTATTTATTGCTTTAAACTTTTAGCAGATTAAAACAAACAGATTATTGCACATAATTAGTGAGAGTTAGGTGTCCAGAAGGGGTTCAACTTGGTAATTCTGATTGAGGTTTACAAGCCTGAGAACTGAGTCAGCAAGCACCGCGGGGTTTCCATGAGTCTTGCTAGAGAATCTATTTCGAAACTCACTCTTGGGGTTGTTGGCAGGCCTCAATTTCTAAATTCCACCCTGGCTGTTGGCCAAAGACTGTAGTCATTCACCATGTGGGCCTCTCCACAGAGAGTGTCACACATGTGTGAGAGTGAGAAAGGGAGAGCCTGAGTTAAAACCGAAGTCATTTATAACCACAGCTCTGATAAGGAGTGGAGCCCCATTACCTCACTTCTTATGGTATTGGGCACATCCCTAGTACAATGTGGCAGAAAACCTAAATTGAACTTGAATATTAAAAGTTGGGATCACCTTGGAGGCCGCCTACCCTGGTATGAATTGATCTCTAATTTGTTAGTGACCTTTAGCCGTACAAATTAAACATGAGACTTTAGAAACCACATGAAGGTAGGAGAAGCAGCATTTCCTTGTTAAGTTGTCTATTGGATCAAATTCTGGAGGTACTCGGTGTGGCTGCTTTTCTCTATTCTTTCAGCTAAACATTACGTATGATGCAAAGCAATAGAGAGACATGAGAGAGTCATTTATTTTAGATGCTAATAGGAACGAGTTAGTGGAAATAAAATTGAAGCACCATCTACTCACAATCAAGACTTGAAACCCATAAGGGAAAGATAGGCTGGACTAGGATCCTCATCTGAAATCCAAGTCCATGAAATAACCAAAGGGCAGATTTGAGAGCTTTTTCTCTTATAATGCATATATGTCACATTAAAATATCATGTGCAGATGGCCCTGGTTATTAAAATCATCAAGGTAGGATAAGAATATTCTTTTGACTTTGGGTCAGAGGCAAGGCTTTCTTCCATTTCTATTCACATGTAACAATTCATAGGCAATTTTTCTAGAAATATATATTCTTCTCTAGTGTAATATCCTTGGGAATAATAGCTACAGAACAAAATGCTGGGTCTGTAAAACATTTTGAGTTCGGTGGGAAACAAAAGTTGCAAGGAAAGTACAAAGTATTATTAGCATCAGATTCACCATTCATTCTGACTCTCTCCCAGAATCCTCTCCTTTGCCCGAAGGGAAGAAAGTTCCAATAAAGAAGAAGCAGGGGCCCAGCTGTTATGTCTAGACTATGTCCCTGAGATAAAACCTCCTCTGGGCTCCAAGGAGCACAGGGATCCTCTCTCTGTCAGATTTCTATGTTTTCCGCAATAGGAAATTCCTCTGATGAATTTAAGCAGAAAAAGGTCCTTGTAAAAAAAAAAAAAGGACAGCTCAGCAGAATCTCTAGGAAGTCCAAAGAACTGGGGTTAAAAGACATGCAGTCAGAAACAATACCTGCTAAGTTATCTAGTGCTGCTATAAAAGACGTGCCATTGAATCCATGGGTGGATTTCACAAACAGAAATTTACTTTCTCCCAGCTTAGGAAGCTAGATGACTGGAGTTCAGGGTGCTGGCTTATGGGGACGCCTGCGATTCTCTCTTGTCTCTGGGGGATGTCCTCTCTGTATAAGATTCAGTTCCTAGGTAATCTTCACGTGGCACGGCTGCTTTCTTCCTTTCGTCAGCTCTGCCAGCTCCTTTAATTTCTTCTATATCTCAAATTTGATTGAGTCAAGATATATCCTACACTAATGGTGCTTCATTAAAATACAAAGATAACTCATTTCCAAGGTGATATTAGGATTTAAAACTCATATCTGGGGGAACATAATTCAATCTATAACATCCACCCAAATAAAAAGGATAGAGTAAAGAAACAAAGTTTTCCCAATAAACAATGATTTTGAAACTTTTGCCATCACGAAATACTGAACATTGACTAATGTGCTTAAGTGGAAATAAATAATTATATATTCATGATTTAATATGCACCTAAGTTTTTACAGCAGAGTTGCTGAAAACAGTAAAAGTTTTGCTCACATGGAGTTCATATTCTAATGACTTTCAGAAATTAACATCCAATTTACACTGCTTTTTAAAATTGAAATTCCAGCTATATTCACTTTATTAGTTCTATTATGCCCACTTCTATGGCTGATCCTGTAGGGTGCTGGGAATTTTAGAAGTCACATCTCTCTGAATTTCTTCAGTGCAATACCATAGCACCACACAATGCAAAAGAGTTAACAAGGCCTTATACAAGTATTCATTTTTTCCCCACAATAAATTAGTAAGAAAAACTTTAATTGCATGATTTTCTAAGAGTTCTTTTGTGATGTAAAAGGTAGTGAACTCAATTCTTATTTTTAGCTTTTATAGAGCTGAATCAAATGTCAATCCTCTCTGGGTTCAGTATGTACATATATTTAATAGTTCATTAAATTTGATTTTTTTATGAGCTAATGAAATGTTCTGCTACATGAGGAACATCCCATTGGATATTTTCAGTAGATACTTTGGAGATTATCTGAGCAGTTTCACACATATTAAGGAGGAAGTGAGGATTATTTTCCTAAATCTTTTATTTACTTCAACTTAATTTGAAGGTAGTTGGATTCCGTTGATAATGCTTTCTTGGAAAGCTGAAAGCTAGAGCCCAGAATATTTGTGAGAGATATTCGTTTGTGAGAGAAAACTCATTATATCTGACTCATGATTTTCTTATAGTAATCTCACACAGGATGTTATTTCCCATCATGCCTATTTTTTGAAGGAAATGTATTAAACAAATTACTACATTTTAAGACATATGGCTGACTAAGAAAGTGGAGGGAAATATACATTACTTTAGCTCTGAAAAAGCAAGATGTCACAAATATATATATTTTTTATATATATATTTGTGAAAATATATCAAGATTATATCTTTGAAATCTCAAACACAGTCAATAAAACCTTTGGAATGGGCCTCTTTTCTTTGAATTTAACTGGTCCAGCTATATATATATATATATATATATATATATATATATATATACACACACACACACATATATACACACAATTATATGTACGTATACTGGAGGGTTTCAGTACACATAAGCATGGGTTCATTCTAAGCAAAGCATGTTTAAATATGTCTCTGCAATCACTGGGTCACTTCAGAGAATTCTCACGGTGATGTTGTCTTGATCTCATTAAGGTGCCTTCTTTTTTACAAAAACTCCATTCAAAACCTTGGTTTCAGAGGTAATCTGCTGGACCAGTTAAATTCAAAGAAAAGAGGCCCATTCCAAAGCTTTTATTGACTGTGTTTGAGATTTCAAAGATATAATCTTGATATATTTTCTCAAAGGACACAAGACAATCATGGGAGCTTATTACATAGTTTCCTAAGTCCAGTTCCCGGAACTAGAAACTAGAGAGCCTGCCTAGTGTCCATTAAACACATATCGTCTCCTCTAAATATACATCTTAAACACTTCAACAGAGGAGATCTCACCTCAGCTGGGGTCAGTTTTTAAAAATATGGGGAGAGGGAGAAGAATATTCATCTGCCACCATACAAAACTCTGTTAAAGCTACTCCAATCTAACACACATTCCCACCAGAATGACAAGAAAAACTTACTGGAAATTCAAATCAAGATGTGGGAGGCGGTATGCATATTTGTTTGCATGTATGTATGTATGTATGTATGTATGTATGTATGTATGTTTGTTTGTATATAGGTATGTATATTTCAGAGAAGGGTTGTTTGTATGTAGGTATGTATGGTTCAGAGAAGGTCATTACAATTATGTTGGTAGGAAAACAGGAAGGAACAATGTACCGTAGGGAAAAAACCAACAACAATGATTATGTGGATCCTAAAGGGAAAATGTGGCTAGTACTAGCTTCCGAATTAGACACTCTTGACCTAGTTTCTATGCAGCTCTTGGTGGTCCATCTGTGCTCTAGACTGCTGAGATTATAGACTCTGTTTGTTCAAGGTACATAACATCTTTCATAGGCCACACTGGAAGGATTCAATGTGGAAACCCCACTAAGCGAACTGGGATTTACCTTAAATCTACCTGTAGTCATTGGATGTAAGGGTGAAACTCCCTAGTGTGAGATACAGCAGACAACTACTAGCTCAAGGGCATAGAACAGGTGAACATTGAACTTTGATTCAAATCTCTTGCCTTGAGAGTGTCTAATGAATGTGGTGGCCTGGAATTATCATATACTTATTATTTTCATTCTTTACTTGCTTCATTATGAATTGTATTGATCTTGTAAGCATGGCTATGCTATTGTGAATGAATACTATCAGGAAATTTGCCCTGCCATCAATCAACCCCTCATTGTTTATGTGAATAATGTCCAGTCACCTCAAGAGTTCAATCTGTACAAGTCAACAGTTCCTGTAGAGCCGTTCATTGCTGGCCTATACTCATATAATTAATTTTTCTCAACAATGTTTTAAATTCTATATTATTGGCTAATCTAAAGAACACTATGAATGCATAGTGAAGATTCATTGGGCTGCTAACTACAAAATCAGCAGTTTGAAATCACCAGCCAGCTCTTCAGGGGAAGGATGAGGTTTTTACTACTATGAAGATTATCAGGTTCCAAGACTCACAGGGACAAGTCTACCTTGTCCGATCGCAGCACTATGAGTCAGCATTGACTTGATGGCAGTGGAAATGATGCCTTGGAGGGATGATTCCTAATGTTCTCTAACATAAAATGACAATGATATTTTTTCGGTCAACCGGGGACATAAATAAGCCATAGATGCATGAATGGATTTCGGGGTTGCACCTCATTTTAGTCCAAATTTAAGAACAATTAGTTCTTACGACATGGCTCTGGTGATGCTCACCTCGATGAAGAGATTACTGAAGATAAGGGTGCTATAGAAAAATGTTCTGAACAAACTAGATGGTACCTGACTATCAAAAATAATAGATCATGAGGTGTCGATGGGATCAGGTAACAGGCAACTGAAGACCACAAACAAACAAACAAAAACATACTGTTGAGAATGAGGGTGGTTGGAGCAGAGACCCAAAACTCAATGGTAGACAATGGGATATCCCCTCGCTGAAGGGCCACAAGGAAGGAACGAGTCAACCAGGGTGCAATATAGCACTGTTGAAACACACAATATTCCTCTGGTTTTTTGAAGCTTCCTTACCGCCAGTCCTGCTTTTCAGTGTGGGATAGAGAGATAAGGAACAGGTATAGAAATGGGAGTAGCGAGACCAGGAGGGTAGTGGGAAGGTGGGGAGAGAATGGGAGGAAAGGATCACTGATACCACTGATCCACACATAACTCCCCCCTCCAGGGGGATGAATGACAGAAACCATGGGGGAAACGAGACAGCAGTTGGTGTACGATATGAAAATAATAATAATTTATCATTTATCAAGGTGCCATGAAGGTGGGGGGTGGGATAGAAGAGCTAATACCCAGGGCTCAATGGAAAGTAAATGTTTATAAAATAATGATGGCAACATATGTACAAATATGCTTGATACAATTGATTTATGGCTTGTTATAAGAGCTGTACGAGCCCCCAATAAAATGATCTTTTAATTAAAAAATAAAATAATAAAGTCTAGGATTTTAAAGACTTGTTTTCAAACAAGCAGCCATCTGAGACATCAGCTAAATCCAAATGGAAGAAGGACTTCACCCTGTGTGATCCAAGGTTTGTAAATAATATAATCCCAAGCTAATGGAGGGAATGGTATCAGCATGTAAATTAGGAACACCTGGTTTTCAGAAAGCTAGGGATGTCAGTGGAAGTCCCAAATCTATTTTCAGCCTTAGGTGAATCCCCTCCAATCCAAATTGATGGATGTGAATACCATGTTATCATCAGAGAAGAACATTGCCAAGTGGATTACGGCAGACATATTTGGTCAAAATATGAAATATTTTATCATATGTTCTTTGTTTGGATCCATGTTAAGGCTGCTTCAATTTTTGTTTTTGTTTTCTTAAGTGCAGAGGAACTACATGTGCATGGGGCCCCTGGTGAACCCTCTCTGATCCCAGGCATGATATGTGAACAGTCTTCCTATCGTGCAGCGCACATTGGAAGGTGGGCTGTTGCTGATGCAGTTAGTTAAAATTTAGCGCCCTATCATCTGGTCTCCCTTATGATCCACTTAAATTTGTTCTTTTTATAGTTTCTGCTCTCTCTTTTTTCTTCTTTTTAACACTTGGGCTTTTAAATTTTATTTTAATAAATCATTTTATTGGAGGCTCTTACAGTTATTATAACAAACCAGGCATCACTTGTATCAAGCACATTTGTACATATGCTGCCATCATAATTTCCAAAACATTTTCTTTTTATTTTGGTCCTTCAGCCCCTTTTTTTCCCCCTACCTCCCCCAACCTCCTATAGTCATGAAACTTTGATAATTTATAAATTATTTTATTTTCATATTTTATTCCATCTGCTGTCTCCACCTATTTTTCTGCTTTCTTGAGTTTTTTTAATCTGTTTTACTTTGTTATTGTTAGTTTTAAAATTATATATTTTTCTGTATATGAAATCTGAGCTGGGCAAATCTACAGCGACAATAACAGGATTTGTGGTTCCTTGGGGGTCTGGAAGAGGAGTTTTTAGGGTGAGCTAATAATGGTAAGTACACAATTGAACAAAATGTTCTAAAACTGATTTTGGTGATGATTGTACAACTATTCTTGATGTGAGTGGAGCATTAAATTTTATGATATATGAACAGCATGCCAATAAATCTGTTAAAAAAAGAACATTAAAAACTGCATGGAAAACAGCCTGTAAAGATTCACCATCCCTACTCTCCAGCCCACTCCCACTGCCCCACCTCACTCCTGCCCCATTATCATTATGGTAATGCGCATGTTCATTATTGGAGATTAGCAAAGGCGACAAGAATTTTGTTGGGAAATTTACTACTATGCAACCAACACCCTGACTTTATCCTTCAGTCTTCTTTTTGTCCCCCAAACTCAAAGAACATGTGAGAGAAATATATATAATTCAAATTTGTTGAGGATACTAGAACTGCTATTTCGATATGTGTGGTAGTTACATTTCATGTGAACTTGATAAAAGAATGCAGGGGTGGAGTCTAGCCTGTCAATCAGGTCACAGCCTAATGATCCCCCCTTGTGGGCATAGTCGACTCATGAGGATTCTGGGAACTCTCTTTCTCTTGATTCTGCCATCAGAAGACATGGGCATCTCTCTCTCGCTTGCTCTCTGCTTTACATTTCTGTTGACAAGCCACTTGGAGCCATGATGATGGCAGCTAGAGTCCCAGAGATATGTGCACTGCCATTGGATCCATAGGACTCTCCACCCGCAGGCCAGTGATTTTCCTGCATTCAGCATCACTGCATGTGTTGTCTGAATCTGAAGAGGAATTCATGGGCTAATATTGAACTTATGGACTCGATCTGGACTGGCCTAGGTTGTTTTACTGATGCATAATTACTTTTTGATACAAAGCTCTCATAGGAGTGTCCCTGGATTTGTTTCTCTAGTCAACCTCATCTAACACAGTAGCATGCAAATAAAACAGCTCACAATTCCTTGGGAAAGGGTATGGGAGATAAAAAGACTACTTTCAAGAGGATTAAGATCACAAAACCAGAAATTCACTACCCTCAAGCCAAGCCCATTCCAAGTCAGAGAAAACCTATAGACCTAATGAAGGATATAACAAGAAACGATATATTTACATTGGATACTTTAGTTTAATAAAGTTTTCTAAGATTTCCTTCATTACTTTTTAAATTTTAAAGTAAATTTGATAGTTTATTTATATCAATTCACTGACATATATGTGATATACCATATATTTCAATAATTCAAGCTTATTCCTAAATATTGTGCAACTAACACTTCCATTCGAATACAATTCTTATTTCTTATACTCATTGTTGTTAGCTTCCATTTTCTGCCAGCCTCCCCTCTCATGTCCCTTTGAATCTATTGACTCAGTTGTCGTCTCCATAGGTTTACCTAATCTGGTCTCCATGCACAGAAAATCACACAAAATGAAGACAGAATATAAACAAATGACCCAACAACAATGACCCAATACAGCCAAGAAAAACCTCAATCAATAACAAAGAAGAAAATACAGAAAACCAGAGACACATTGATTCAAGAGGAAGTTTCCTGACAGGGTGTCCCATTGTGACCCAACCATCATGTCAGGAGTACATCCTGCAGTGTACTCTATTTGGTAGCAAGGTCTTTCTATCTCTGGTCCACAGAACAAGTTCACCAGTGGTTTCATTCTCATTGGAGAGCCTGTGATGGGCTATGGCTTTCGCTGCCATTCACAGTCTTCTGCAAATGGGATCTTCAGAATTTAAGTTCTAGTACCATTCCCTCGTCTAGGTTTGGGCTTCATTAGTTACAATTCTTGGATCACACATGCTGCTGTGCTTCTCCCTGTGGACCTAGCCTATATTTCATTTAGATGACTGCTTGTTTGGTTCACTTTAAACACATCATTATTTTATTGAAGGTCAATCTAGCTCAGTCTCCCAAGAGTGGTCTATATACTTAATATTGAGTGTTTTTACTTTTTGATTTACCTTAATTGGGTGGCATATGTGTGTCCACATAACCTAGAATTTGAAAGACATTTTGTGAGAGAAGATTATACCCAACGGGGCCTAGTGGCACTGCCAGATAAGGGTTGGGCTGTTAACCTCAAGCCAGAGATTCAGATCCGCCATTGACTCCTCAGGAGCTGTCTACTTCTGTTAAGTTTCACAAATTTTGGAGCCCCATCTAGAGTCCCTGTCAGCTGGAATCAACTCCATGGCAGTGGGTTTTACTTTTGGTTTGGGAAGTACTGGATATTTGGAGAAAGTAATTAGAAAACAATTCAAAATTTAGCGGTACACAATCAGAAAGATATATATATACATGTTTGTACTCCTACTGCTGTCTGCTCACCCTCCTTTATGTATCTCCTCATTTCTGTAGGTAGGAAAGGACTGGTGGTGTCTTGGCAAAGTTTATCCTCATCTCTTTATGCATCTAATCACATACCTTGGATGCTCCTTGAAGACATTATCTACCAGTTTTCCTAGCTGGCTCTAGGATCATCATCAGGTATGCTATAAGATCTCTAACAGGAATCATAATTCCACAACAGGCTTTGGAAGTTTCATTTGCTCTTCTGCTGTTGGCACACTTGTCTACCCCCTTCTTTCTACATAACTCATCAAAAAATGTTTCTACACTCTATTTACAATGATTCTTTGATTCGGTCTTGAACTCACTATAATATACATTTCCCCCCACATTATTCCATTAAAACTACCCTTGAGTAAAGTATCGACATTTTATATTAAGTACCCAATACTCAGTTCTTATCATAGCATTATCATGGCATCGGTGGCTCTGTTGATTCCTTTGAGACATTTTGTGCACTTGATCCCTGTTATTCTGTTGACTCTGTTCCTTCTTGATTGGACACTGATATTCCTAAAGTTTCAATGGCAGTCAGTTCTAAAGCATCATTTCTTCCACATTTTACTCACTCTCTAGCTAGATCATCTCATATCTTTATCTTAAGACCATCTATTTGCTGATGCCTTCCAAATTTATTTCTTCATCGCAGCATATCTACTGACCTTTAGAATGCTCTATCAATTTGAGTTCGAGTCTTGGATGTCGAAAACATAATAGAGATTTAAGTTCAAAGTGACCTGTCAAAATGATATCTAAGATTTCTCCAATCCTTGTTTGCACCTCATTCTTCTCAGGCAAAAGCCATGGGCTAATTAATATAGTCTTTGTTTCATCACACATATTATTGTTCTTGTTGTTAGTTGCTGAAGGGTTGCTTCCTATTCATAGTGATACTATGTACAACAGAACAACACACTGTCTGGTCCTGCACTACCTTCACAATTGTGACATTTGAGCCCATTTTTGCAGCCACTGTGGCAATTCAACTCCTCAGAGAGCTTCCTCTTTTGTAGCTGCCCTCTACTTTTCCAAGCATGATGGTCTTTTCCCGGGACAGCTCTCTCCTAATAATATGCCCAAAGAAGGTGAGAGGAAGTCTTGAAAATCCTTGCTTCTAAGGAACATTCTGACTGTACGTTTTCCAAGATAGATTTGTTTCTTCTTTTGGAAGTTCATGATACTTTAAATATTCTTCTTCAGAAGCACAGTTCAAATTCATCCATTCTTGTCTCATCTTCCTTAACCAATTTCCAAATTTCACAAGCATCTGAGGTGATTGAAAATAGCCTGGCCTGAGGCAGGAACACCTTTGTCCTCAAAGTGACATCTTTTATCTTGAACAAGTTAAAGAGGTCTGGGGCTGCAGATATACCCAAGGCAATGCACTGTCTGATGTCTTTCCATCCTGTCCATGAACGTTCATTGTGCATCTGAAGAAGACGAATTCCGGAACAACTTTAATCTTTTCTCCATTTAGCATGATGTTTCCTATGGGTCCAGTTGTAAGGCTGCACTCCTTAATCTTCATCAGCATGTTCTTCTTACTTCCAGCCTGCCTGGTTTTGTCATCTGTATATCGAGGGCAGTCAATCAACTTTCATCCAAGTTTGGTGCCATATTCTTTGTATTTTTCTGCTTCTTGAATTATTTGATCAACATAAAGATTGAATGAACATGATGAAAGGTTATACAATCTGAGATACACCTTTCTTGGTTTTGAAGGCAAGCATAACTCACCTAGCAGGCATTATCAAATGTTATTGACTATATAGTGCAAATGCCTTTGAAGCCCACCACCAGTGCTGTAACATCCTCGCTTCTGCCCCGTTCTTCTTCCACAGACATTGCAAGAGTACACAGGGGATCTCCCTCATACTCTCTTTATAAATTCTTGTTGTACTTTTGTACTCCTTGTATGCTTGTTAATTCCCCTCATTTTATTTCCAACATACCAGCCACAGTTATCTTTTACAGATATAAGAAGGCTTAAGCTTTGTCTCATAAAATATTCTTATTTGCTCAGAGTAAAAATCCTGTGATTACAGTAGGCAATAAATTCACACCCAGTGGTTCTCAAAACATACTGCACATTAAAATCATCTGAGGAGCATTTACAAGATAGTAATATCTAGTTAACCCACAGAGATTCTAATTTAATAGGTAGGATAGGTTCTGGGATTTGGTATTTTAAAATTTATTTTTTCAGATAATTGTAAAGGGCAATATGGTTTGTGAACTACTGTCTCTCATGGTCTGGCCCCACAAATTTTTGACCTTATTTTTCTCATTCTGCTTCAGTCACTTTGACTTCTATTTGTAAAACACATCACACATGTGTCTGCGTCAGCCTTTTTACCTGCTAAACTTTCCATAGATCCTCACTACATTCAAGAAAAGTATATATTGACTTATTTTCTGTCACAGCCCAGTAGATGATAAACTCTGAAAAGACCAGGATTTATTCTTTCTGTTTTCAATAATCTTTAGTTCAATTCAAAAACATAAAATATATCATTTAATTCCTTAAGACAGTTAAGTTTAGGACAGTGGAAGTAAAACTTTTGTCATTTTGATGTATAAAGTTTAGAAACCAATCAATTTCTCATTAAAGGATGTTAATTAGGAAGATAAAAAATACACTTGTAGTTTTAAGATAAGTTAGGGGTTTTGACATAACTTTGTTACTTGTCCATTAGACGTGATAGTAGATACTTAGAAGTGGGTTAAAGAACTCTTAAGGAAAAGACGAGTTGACCTAAGAAAAAAGAGAAATGAAAGTACAAACATAAACAAGAGGTGAATGAGGACGGACCAGTAAAACAGACTGAGGGATCATCTGCGGGGAAGTGGAGAACGTGCATCAGGGATACAGTGAAAGTCCATAGAGAGAGGGTTCCCCATAAAGCCGCATGAGCAGAGCCGTTAACGTTGTATTTACTTGACTTTGTCATGATCATTGAATGAAGATGGCAAGAGTGATCAGCACAAAGATCACCCCTGGTGCTTTTTCATGGCGTAGATGAAATGACAAGAGGACGACATGGTTCTACAGGTTCTCCCGGCAGGAAATGACTTACATATATTCTTCTTCTTCTCTTTTGGCATCCTTCAGGTGAGGTCCGTGGCTGTGTCATGCGCAGTTACTCTACTTCGAGTTCCTGGAGGTAACAATACTGCTTTATATTCAACATGGAGTTCAGCGGATAATGATAAGCCTCTGCAGAGACTTGCCGCACCCTCGGCAGCAAGGAACTGTGCAGTGGAAGGTGCTAAAACTGCAATTAGCATGAGGCAGCTGCCTCCCAGTTCCTACAGCGCAGCTACTAATCAATGTGATCATTCTCTTTGAGTGGGGAGTGCTCACCCATGGCTCTGCTGGACTTCTTCCCAGCCACGAGCAGACTGAATGCGGGTGCAGAGCACCCTTGGCTCTGGAGAGAGGAAGGAAGCATTAGTGCTTCTGAAATTCAGTCGTTTACTTTCAAAAATGTGTTTGATATGGACATGTTTTGATTAACATTTTCAGTCAATAGCATATTTCCAGAACAATCTGGAGGCCAATGATTACTGAGGTATAGTTCACTCTGAATTATTTGCAGGCTTGTTATCCAAGATTTCGATTTCCTCTCCCATATGTTTTTTTGCTCTCAGGGAATTTTCTTGTCTTTTGACAGGTGTATCAGGGACTATAAAGAAGATTTAATAGAATTATATCAATGCACTATCACCAATTCTTATTCGGGGAGCATTTTCCTATGTATGATCTCTAAAATATTCCTTTACCACTTTTAAAAATTAAGTTATTTAATACAATACCTTTGAAAAATGTACATTAGATCCCCTTTTAGAAAATCACAATCATAAATATTAACAAGAGTGGAAAGAAGAACTAACAGAAGAGATTGAGGAACTATAGTAGAGGAATTTCCTCAGGGATACAATGTAAGTCCAGAGAGAGAGAGAGAATTTTCTACATGAAGCCACATGACTTTCTGTACTTCGCTAACCATAGCCTCTAATTTGTATTTGAAATTCACAGTGTACACTAGAGTATTAAAGGCTTCCCAGTGTCACGTAATAAAGAAACTGGCTCAAACTCCATTGAATGCAGCATTCCTCAAACTTATTGCACTGAGGGGATTTTTATTCCCTTTTCTTTGTTAAGATATAAAACAAAATTAATGTCCAAAAAAGCCTTTAGTAAAAGCTAGATTAAATATTTTTTCATTGACATTTAAATTATGTCTAAAACGAGGTCTAGGGATTTCCTGAGCAGTCCTTCATTCCCATTCTTTATTGCCGTTGACAATGTCGTGTTATCCAGTCACTCAAGATCAGAGAACTAGTATTCCAGCTCATAATCCTCTTCTCAGAAGCATGAAAGGTAGAAGTCAACCCTTTATCAGTGATCATTAAAGGTGGCTCCTGTTATTGTTCATCTGACCCCCAGCTGTCTTAGTTGGCATATAGTCTATGTCTTAAACAAAAACAACAACAAAAAGTAAACGATAAACGAATACAACCTAGATTGTGGATTGTACCTGAACAGAAAGAAAACAAAGTCCTTACATAAGGCAGCATCATGATATGCATAGAAAACACTGAAATTATCAATGATTTACTTTTACTTGATCCATGACTAACACTATGGAAGCTGCAGTCAAAAGTCAATGACATAGTGCCTGGGGAAAGCTGCTGTAAAAGACTTATGAAGTTTAAAAAGCGAGAGTATCTCAAACCCGACCCAAGCTGTGGTATCTTCCTTTGCCTCTTCTGCATATAAAAACTGTGCAATGAATAAGGGAAATCAAAGAAGAAGTTATGCCTTTAATCTCCATGCTATTGAAGATATGAAATATGCCATAGTGTGGCAGAAAAATGAGCAAATTCGTCTTGAAAGAAGTATAACCAGAATGCTTCTTAGAAACGAGGAAGGAGACACTTCTTATGTGCTTTGGGCACGTCATTAGGAGGTACCGTCCTGGAGGACTTTTACATTCGGGCAAACAGAGCATCAGTGAAAAAGGCCTTCCACGGGATGAACTGACACAGTGCCCACAATAACAGGCTCAAACACAGGAACAATTGTGAGGCTGAGGCAGCACTGAACAGGCTTTGTTCTATTGCGGATGGGGTCTCTGAGTTGAAGCCGACTCCTCCGTGCCTGAACACATGCTCCTGAGAATGCTCAGACTAAGATGGACTGCTCCTCCTTTGTCTTCACAGTAGAGGATGTTCAAAAGAGGATGATGCCAGTTACGATGATTTTTCATATAAGAACATTTTGTAAATTATCGTACGTTGGAAACTCAGCATATTAAGGAATATAATTATTTAAGTTTTTAAGAGAAAGAGTAATGTAGTATATTAATCATATCTGTTGAAATAAAACATGAATAATTATAAAGGATAAAAAATAAAACAGGCCAGCAATATAGGTAGGAAAATATGATCAATAATTTCTATAATATTACTTAAATGCCTAATTACACAGTGTAGTGTTAACAATGGAATCATTACACATTTCTTAAGTATAAAAAAAGCATGACTTCAGAGATAAATCAATATGAAATGTAAGAAAATGTAATGAAAGAAGAATAAATCTATGGGCACATCATTTTGAAGGCTAGAGCCAAGAGTCATTTTTTTCAAAATCACTAAATGATTAAAATTGTGTTTTTGCTTTATATTTGAAAACACTCTGGTATGAAGAGGTATAATACTTAGTTTTTGCTTCAGAAAGAGTATGACTAACAGGAAAATTATTTTGCCTAGCTAAGTAAGCAAATGCCTGGGGCTTCCAAAGAAAGGTTTATCCTTGGGAATCATAGTTTAAATGACCCACAAGAATAAAATGTATGGATGGTGTGAGGTCAGGTCAGGGAGAGGAGAAAAGAGGAGAGAGAAATTTAAAAGATTAAAGAAGACTAAACTATATTTTTAAAATATATTTGGCACTGTAGCTTCTTGTATGACACTTCATTCTCAATGTCCTAGGCTTTTAAGAAAAAATAAAACATTAATATCTTTAATTCTAAGTCAGATAGGCAATTCTATTCACTGAAATGAAATATTATGGAAGAAGAAAGGTTCAGAGACATCTGGGGGCCCGCTAGGTAGTAAACAACAAGAATTGGATTGAGCAAGTTTTAAAATACTTAACAGAATGAAAGAAAGATGAAGAAAAGAAAAGAAACATCAATGTTTTGGTGTAAAAAGATAACCCCAAGAAGAAAATGTACCTGTATTCTATGTTATATGACAAAAATTAAAATGCATCTTATATACCTACCCAGTTGTATTTTAAATACTTTTCCTGTATCAGGACATTCTGCAAAATATCAGGACATTGTGCACAATGCCTCTCCCATTTAATATTCTCGCAGTAATGCTCAATGCTTGTGGATGAAGACTCCAGGTGTTACACATTCATTTATATTAACCACAGAGTCTTTCCACTTTTGAGAATATAGTTGGCTTTTCGGAAGTTATTTGGCATGACTGACCAATGATCTAATGATCTAAGAAAAAAGAGAAGGCAGGAAGATTATGGGGATGTAACTGCATTTAGTATTACAGCAAGTGAAATTGTATATAACTAAGATAAGAAAAACAAAGCTCTCAGTGGACAGTAAAAGCTGGAACACAGGCTATCACGAGTATTCCCCTCTAAATTTGGTATTGTACATGTGAGCAATGGTATTAAAATTATTTATATGTATATAAAACTTTATACATGTATTATATCTATCTTTCTATCGGTTTCTGGTGGATTTGCCAACAACAGTGAGTGGAATGAAAAACACTCGACCACAAAGCATCCACACATTTTTAGGCTGCTGGTTCCCCTGTTTCACTTGAACAACCACATCATAGGCTTCTTTCTTTGCCCATCATTCTCCTGGAAGGGGATGTTTTTACCATGTCTCCACATGATCATAAAAATCTGAGATAAATTCTAGGTCCAAGTAGAGAGAATTTTAGTGCCACCGTGCCGGTAGAAAGTGGAATTGTGTGAGTTTCCACCATTACAATGTATCCTTCTTTGATATTTTCAAAACTGAAAGCTTTCAATTAGTTAAATGTTTCTGAAGGGACAGTATGGTTATCCCTAGAGAACATTGACAGTCCTTCTTCTTAACCCCCCAACCCAAGTCCTCAAAGCAGCTCTATATTATTTGTAAATTGTGCTATATTTATTCCATTTACGATAAGCTCTCCAATACTTAGGGTGTCCACAGCAGGACCCAAAACCTATTTGTTCTAAATCCGTTCAAAATCCTGCCCGCCTGACTGGTGGCACGGCCAGGTCCAGTGCCAATCAGATACTTCATTGTTCTTGGTGGTTCACACAGCTGCTCATCAAATGCCCAGCTGTGGCCCTGACCTTTAATAATATTATTCCGAGAATCAATCTCCTTTTATGAAATAGGCATGTCCTCATTTAAAATTCCCAGGAACCTTCAACTGCCTTTGTAATTGAATCTCTATTTGGTCAAACTATTAAGAAAGTTTTTATCAACAATTAGATATTAGTAAAACTCGCCTAGGACCTTGTCCATTGCTAGCTAATATAACCAGGATAGTGGTGGTCTCTCTACATCATGAAAATTAAGGAAAGCAAAGCAGAAGAGGCTTAACTTATTTGGGAAAATGTTCAGATGTTGCAGCATTCCCAGGGTGATAGACAAGTGTTGCTAAAGAGATAGTTTGAGGCAAAATAAAATAAATCTCACATCTATGGAAGCTAGAGATTTTCAGATACCTGTGAACCTATCATTGTCTCAAGTAACATTTTAAAGCAATTTAAAGCCTATTTTCTAACCTTAAAAATCATCCTGTGTGGTTTGGTTTGTAATTATATAACTATTTGATAAGTATGCATTTATAAAAAAAAAAACCCATCACTTATTTTTAAACTTAATAAAATATTCCCTAGTGAAAACTGCAGCTTTGGCTGTGTAAATCTATTCATTTTAATATAGATAGATCTGTTCAGTCACCACTCTTAGGGCACAGAAAGCTTTACATTGTCATCCCAAACTCCCTCATGTTATTGTTGTCTCCCACCCCACACTCATTGATGCACATCACGTGTCTCTCTGTTACTGAAGCTCCTTCCATCAATGCTCTGTAGTTTTTAGTCTATAGATCTAATACATGTCTTGATATA
>NW_022103899.1:18174177-18209322 GCF_000313985.2 Echinops telfairi
GGAACTATTTTAAGTCTGAGCCTTTTAATTTTCCATTTCTAATCATGCATTGAACTTGTAATAAAATGGGATAATATGTACCATGTTGATCTTATAGTCTCAATTTCTTTCACTAATTTATAGGAAGTTTTTTTAAAAGTCTTTGGGATTTTCTAGATAGATCATTGTGTCATCTGTGAATTGGAGTAGTTATATTTCTTCCTCTCTGTGTATGCTTTGATTACTTATTTTTTTCTGTTGAGCTAGTTCCAGTACTGTTTTGGAGATCACGGGTGACAGCTTATCTTTGCTTAGTTTCCAGTCCATCCTGTTAGACAAACTCCAACTGGAGGCTTTGTTTAGATTTCTGTATCAAGTACGAATATAGAAGTGTCTGAGGGAGTAGAAAGAACTAGCTATTGCAGTGCATCTGAGGACGGAGGAAAGGTGAATTTAAGATGTTCCTCGGATTTTGTTTTGAGTAATGGGGTGTCTGATGGGTTATTCGTTGAGATGGGGAAGACACAAGATACCACACAAATGTGCGACCATTTCTAACGAAGACAAGTTCCGTTTGAGACATCTATTTAACATCTCAGGAATGATACTACCTACCTAGTCAATACTGAAGTAGAAATTTGAGTGAAGACGTTGAGGTTGGAGATTCTGGGTTGGTAGATCATCTACATGGAAGGAATATTTGGAATCATGAGGGGAAAGGAGGATGGGGATAGACAGAGAGGGAGAGGAAAATGTAAGATGAATTAGCCTCAAGCTGTGAAAGCCACTAACACTTCAAAGGAATTTGGTGAGGTCCAGATGGACTGACAGGTGAGATAGTCATTAAATCAAGAGATTCTAGTGTCTTAAAATAAAGACCCAAAAAAACCCCACCTGCAGAATAACATATGGGCAATTGTTCCAAATGCCGCTGAGCTAGAGAGCTGACCATGAAGAAACCGACATTGCACTTGACATCATTTGTGACCTTCTCTTGGAAGTCATTTGTTACCTTCCTAAGCATAATTTTGAGTATTGAAGGGAGCAAATCTTAACTGATCTGAGCTATAAATAAATAAAGGAAGAAAATGAATTGAATAATATCAAGTGCTAGTTTGAGAAATTGGGCATTACAAAAAGTAAAATCTGGAGGATGATATCTGGTCAAAATTATTTGAGGGTGGATGAGGTATTAATAGATTATTCTTGATATAAAGGAGCACGATCTAATTGATGAGAAAAATGCTGATTCAGAATTGAGTCATTAGAACATCTTTTAATTTTTTGAGTATGAATAAATATAGAAATTTGTGGTTCAGAGAGCAAGAAATAAAATACAGGAGTGGAATTCATGGAGCTGGGGGTAAAGAAATGGGATGTAGTTCACAAATGGGACTTTGTCCTTTGATAGGAGTAGAAAATCTTAACAGAGAAGAATGTCATTTGGTGTGTGTGTATCAATTTAATTCCTATTTCCCACCATTGATCAAAAACAAATAGGCATATCAATATATAAAGTTTAACTTTTTATTATATTGAAAACTATTTTCCTTTGTCTTCTAACAGAGACAGAGAGAGAGAGAGAGAAGGTTCTTTCTCCAAGACTCTGGGTGGCAGTCCCCCAGTAATTCACTTCACTGCTATGTTTCACTGGGATGTCAGCCTGGCCCCTCAGTTCTGACCAGTGGTCCTCTTCTGCCCACCTGACGAGTGAATGTACCCTCCTAACACCAAAGCAATGGCCCAATTCTTTGAAATGTTAAGTAGTGTGATATTGCTACTAAGAAAAAAATATATAAGTACATGAAAACTCATACCAATTTAATCCAAAGAAGAGGCAGTTTCCCCCCCTAGTGCTTACTGTTTGTGATCACTCAAATTTCATAGCTAAATAATGCATGCATGCCTTTAATTTGTATGTGTGACATATTTGCATATTTGCAAACTATTTCCATTGTGATCAATACTGTGGAGTTGCCCCTGGCTCATGGCAACCGAAATGCCATTGAGCAAAACTGTTCAATGGAGTTTTCTTGGCTCTCATCGTTCAGAAGCAGATTGCCAGCCTTTTTTCCCTGGAGCATGAGTGGATCTGGGTTGAATCGCTGTCCTTTCTGGGAGTAGCTGATTGCAAACAGCTTGCATCGTCCGATCCAACAGCAAAGGAGAAAGACTGGATCTTTCTATCCTGAATGTTGGCACATATCTTTTTTTCCCCCTCTAGAGCTTTTTGCCAGTAGTTCTATTGATGATTTAGGCTATCGGCAGGCACAAAACACTTTCATTTAAAACTGTTATAAACAAAGTTATTGTCACCATAAACTGTATTGATTGTGTCTTATGAATCAATAAATCAGATTTTCCCCTATCCACATATGCAACCGATACTGCCAAAGGTACATATGGATATTGAAATATGATTTGTTTATTGCTTTTTATTGTCTCTATCTTTTCCAAGAGATTTTGAAACAAGTCCGGTTTTTGTTTTGTTTTCTTCTATTTTGGTAATGGAAACTCCATCCTGTACCACTCAGTTTCTTTTCAATAAATTATTTATGCAAATCCTAGCCACCCCAAAGTTAAGGTTTTATAGTAAATACGTTCAACAAATGTTTTCTATTTGTGTTTTTGAAAATTTTAAGTGATATTATTGCTTATTTTATTTTTTCTCATAGCAACTTCAGTGGTGCCCAGGTAATGTTTATGACACATAGTTAATTGTCTTGGAGAATGCTTAGCAATTAAAGTGACCATGGTTATTTCCTTATAATTCCCAGTACAGATCAAAAAGTGAAAATTCAGTTAATCTTATGAATTGTCCCAGAAATACTGACATCTGATGTCAGAAAAATAAACCCTGTGGGGTATTTCCTTTTTGAGGTTTGTTTAACTATTTTGGTTTCATGTAGACAGCGCCATTATTAAGATCGTATTTGTCTCAAAAGTAAAAGCAATGAAACAAGCAATAGCAGCAAAACTTCAGGTTTTCCGTCCTTTCACACAAACGAGGCTATCGCACCGAGGCGAGGTTTGAGGATCTAATCAGAGGACTTGGAGCTCAAAGCAGAGACTGCACTTTCTCAGTACAGTGCTTCCAGGACTCCCTCTCTTTTCCCTTTGTTCTTCTCATCTGCAAAAACTAGGCTGATAGCCCCCACATCCTTCATATCTCCTAGAGTCAGGGAAATATTAGATCAAATGCCATCAGACATGGGAGATGACTTTTGTGGAGTGCCTAAAATGGGTCACACACTGTGATAAATGGTTAGGGTGTGCAATAATTTTTAATCCACTCAGTAACTCTAAAACATATTATTCTTATCTCCATTGTACTAGGGAGGGAAATCGGCCTAAGACCCTTGATGGCAGTGGGGTCCAGACGGGGTCCAGGTTTTTGATGTAGGAGCTTGTGCTCTTGACACTTGCCTCAGACTGAAAGTGTCTTTTAACCGGAGTTCTTTGCACACCAAAGCTTTGGTATTTATTAGATTAAAAATATTTTTAACAAAGAAATCCATTCAAGAAGTATATGTTGTGGATAAGATATGGACCAAGTATGAGTTTTGGTGGCTTTGGGTAGTTGTGATTTTCAATGATGAACTTCTGGCTCAGTAAAGTATTGTTGACATTTGAAGTCTGTATCTTGCTGTACAGATTTTTGCACTATAGAATGCTTAGCAGCGTTTCTGACCTCTGAACACTGGGTACTAGGATCACTCTCCTCGTTCTGACCAGGAAAAAAGGTCATAGGGGGTGGAAATTTGGGGTTATTGTTTCACAGCTCATCCTGATATTTGGCCTAATACCATGTTTAGTGCTTGTGTCATCCTTTCAAGTTGGTTGGATAGTGCCTGGGGCCTTAAAAGCTGACCGGTGGCCCTGAGGGTAGGGGTGGGAGAACAGCAATTAGCCTCTATTCACCTGGATCAATTGAGTAAGAAGTGACAGGAACAGACAGAGGTTATGGAAAGTGTGGCCAATTGTCTACCTGAACAACTGTCTCCTGGGTCTTGAGACCAGAAGAACTGGATGGTTCCCAGCTACCTTTACTGAACATTTTGATGAAAGATTCCGTAGCAGAATCCTGTTCAAAAGGACGAAAATGCAAAACAAAATGTCATGTTCTCACAGACTCCAGATTTCTTGGACGCATGACCCTAAATAACTCACTGCTCTCAAGCCAATTCTAACTCATGGTGGCCCTGTGGGACGGTATAGAGCTGCCCTTGTGGGCTTCTAAGGTTACAGCCCTTTGTGAGGTTAGAAAACCTTGCCTCCTGATTGAGTGAATCCCCGAACTGTTTTACTACAAATTATTGGGTCATCACAAATATTTCTAAAAACTCAACGACACCTATAGCAAAACCTCAGTCACAAGGTCATAGAAGACGGGAGCAGAACAGAGTCTAACATGGAAAGAGTACTCATGCTATCTTTAAATGGCCATTAACACTGCGTTAAGTTTTAAGTATCCCTTGATAGCTGGGTGGTCTAAACGGGTTACTGATGCTCTGGGGTATTCGTCAACTTTAATCGGGGATTAATAGTGATGACTACATAGATTTTTAGGATGGTTACATGAGATAATCCAAGTAAGTCCCTTGTAAAGTTATCTCTTTCATAAACCCAAACCCAAACCATTGGTGACACGTGGATCTCAACACCGAGCAACCCTCTAGACTGAGCAAAGCAGCCCCGTCGGTTTGACAAGGCTGTGACCTTTACGGAAGCAGCTGTTCCATCTTTCTCCTCCCGAGCAGCTGGTGGGTTCAAACCGCTGACCTTTTGGATTGCAGCTGAGATATTTCATCACTGCACTACCAGCACCCCTCGTCTTCTACATAGAAAACATGAAATATTGGCTCTTCTTTATTATTTGTGTCTGTCCCAGGCTGTAGGAGAGGATGTGGACAGTGTTGCATGGATCGCGAGTGATCACAATCAGGAAGCCTGGCAGGAAGAAGAGACAAACAAAGATCAAGAGCTAAAGAGGAAGTAAATGATATTCACCTGAAGGATGCGTTTTTTAGTCAGAGCTTCTATTAGAAAAGTTTCCTATTGTACTTCAAAATTTTGTACATTTTGAATCTTGATAAAATACTGTGTCTCACTGCCAATAACTGACTAATTCCCAGTACAGAGATGAAATCAAAATTACTCATTTCCTGTACAAAGCTTATGTATACTGGAATCAGTTTTAACCTAGCTAGGTCACAGGATGCAAATGTACAAAGAACACAAGGTACTCTCCCTTGTGAGGTCAGAGAACAAACATTCTCCAGCAAGAAGCATCAATGATTAATTGAAGGATCAACTTAAGATGCAAATATTTACATTAAACATAATTTTACCTTAAGCCATATTTTCCAGCACATACACAACTCCATATGCTATATTATCCTTGAGCATGTAGATATAGAATTTACTAAGAACATGGAGATAACATTTAATGTGGAACTTTTGATTTTAGTTTAATTTTATATCTTTGCACAAAGGATCCTATATTTGGTATGTGTTATTTCACCTCACTTTTCATTATACTAAGAAAATCTTTGAAATTTTTCTAGTATCAGTTATTTAAATAACTGGTACATCAAATGGCTGTGCTTCATTTCATCCTAACATTATATAAAACTGATGTGCTAACTTCTGCTCTCATGTTAACTCTATGGTAACTCACTCCTGTAATAAAAACCAACCCCAAACTATCACAAATCTAACTGTTAATAAAAAAGGACATCTTTTTAAAATGATAGGCACTGTCCAAAGTGTAATGTCATACTGAGAGTCAAATTTAGTCATTCAAACAAAATTTGTTGAGGTTTTGAATTCCCTAGGCATCTGCTCTTTGACAATTTAAGATATTGGCAGCATTATGATTCCCAGGGCACGGATTCTGACCCATTATGACCACTTGTGTGCCAAAGCAGAACTGCTTAATATGGTTTTCAAGGATGTTACTGTGGACAACAGTGCACCAGGCCTCCCTTTGACTAGGAGTTGAAGGCTTAACCATTTGTACCAAACAAGGGACTCCACAGTCAGTCAAATGAACCCTATACATGAAATAGTATTAAAAACCTAGCTTTCACATATAGTGACCAAGAGGCAGGATTTACACTTCATTTCTAGTGATTGAAACAGCTGATATTGGTACCAATTTCTATCTAATTTCAGAGTACCTTCACTTACATGGTATGCTTTATTGACATATAAATGACGCTGTGTCCGCTTTTTATTGTATATGATGCGGTATTCCCTCTCCATGCCCTGTTGTTAGGTGCCCTTGAGTTAGTTCTGACTCAGTGACCATGTGGATGACAGAATGACACACAGCGGGCCCTGCACCAGCCTCATAGAGAGTTCAGTTTGAGCTCACTGCTGCACCCCAAGTCAATCCATCTTTTTGAGGGTCTTATTCTTTTAGTTGCCACTCCACTTACCAATGATGCCCTGAGGTAGTTAGTTTATTGTGCCAACCTGACTGATAAACACATGTAGGGTTAATTGAAGGGCAGAAGGATAAATGGCTTGATGAGCCTCGCCTTTCTAGTTCTCGGGTCTCTTGCTTTCTGATGGTTGGACCAGGGTGCAGCTGTCTTAGCCAGTTCCCTGCTTCAGCTGGCAAGGCTCACTTCCTGCAAGACATCCCCGAGGAGAAGCCACATGGACCTACCCCAATGTCGCCCTGGGTGCTGGAGCACCCGTGTGGAGACCCCTGCCAGAGATGATATGCTTACACATTCACTGACTCGGCTTTCCTCCTGCAGTCGACTTCACAGTGTGTGTTTTGTGAGATGGAGGAGGACTTTGTGGATTGGTGGTGGACATATGGGTTAATGTTGGACTTGTGGGCTTGGGCAGCACTGGGTTGGGATGTTTTCTTGATGTGCACTTAACCTTTATATAACTCTCGCTTATACATGAGTTTCTGTGGATTTGTTTCTCTAAAGAACCCAGACTAGTACATGCCCTTTTCCAGGAACCAGTCTCATCTGAAAACATGTCCAAAATATGTGAAAAGAAGTCTTCCCATCTTCCCTTCTTATGTGATAAGAAACCTTCCCATCGTCGCCTCTACAGAGAATTTTGATTGGATTTCTTCCAAGACAAATCTGTTGGTTTGTTTTGGTTTGTTTTGGCAAACCATGGTACTTCTAATATACAGACGTCTAGAACAGGACTAAGCATGATCTGATGATGTTTTCTGTTACTCAGGTCATTTTATTCTTTAGCATCCTCATTATTTGCAGTCTTTAAATGAAACCTACTTGGTTACTTTTAGTTAGAATTAATAAAGTTCCCTTATCAGATTCTCATATACTATTATTAAACTTAAGGATGTTTTTTACTTCAACCTATAAACTTCCTGCTGGTAGAAGCTATCTTACTTGTCTTTGAATTTTCATGTCAGCATGTAGGAATGGATATGTAGTCATAACAAATAGTTTGAATTGAATTGAACAAATATCTGTACTATAAGGAATTTTATATTCCCTTCCCTATTTATTTCTTCTCTGGTGTTGTATTTGAAAAAGGATAGTTGTTGTGCTCAAAGATATATATCCCTCTTGGGTAAAAAATATATTCTGCTTTCTGTTTTTCTTATAACTTTTATTTTTCATGTTGAATTCTCAGTAGACTTATTTAAAGACCAAAACTCTGACATAAGAATGAAAAAAATAAAAAAGGAGCAATTAGGGATTCAAAACAATGTGTGTACACCTGCATGCATCACCGGAGTACGTGAGTGCATGTGAGTCTATGGGTAAGCAGGGAGTGACCTCCCAGAAACCAGGATATCGTTAGATATCCAGATTGCCACCCACATTCTCCAGGACAGAGCTTTTTGTCCTTCTACCAATTTCTGATCCTGTGACAGGTGTGAAACGACAAGATGCCATTACAATTTTGTTTGCTGTCAATGTCCTTAGGGAATTTGATGAACATGTCAAACAGTAGAGTGCATAGTATGCTTTAAGAAAGAGAAAATTTGCTTCATGAGGTAAATGTTAACATTCTCTTTTGGTTATATTAGGGGAACTTCTGAAACACTTCAGAAGGTAAAATATGTGTATGGAGTCTGTGTTTAACTTCCTAATCATTAACTCCCTGCAAAGCTCATTTAGAGCATTCTCAGTCTCTTAAAACATCTTACCAAAAGTAATAGAAATAATTAATAGAAAAATAGCTTCACAGTGACTCAAGTGCACCTGCTTTGGAGTTGTATTTGAGATTTTACATGGACATACTTTGAAGGTGCCAAATTCAGTCATACAAAGACAAATCTTACCAAATGTATCCTTGGTTCTCAGAACTACTGACTTCATTCTGACAGAGATGAACATGGATATTTTTTTAAATGCTGTCAGTCAGTAAAATATCTATAAAATGTTGAGGGAGCTAATCTACAACTGTGCCCTCATGAGTTAGCAAAAACAGTAATGCGTTCACGAACTTTAGAAGTGCTGCAGGATAACACAAGGAGGGCTTCTGGTGGGATGGGACCTATTTGCAAGGATTTTGTACGTCACTCTTGGCAGATTCCAATATACATCGGTTCAATGAAGCATCTAGAGTGAAGTGATTGCTTAAGGAAATGCAGGTAGAAGAGGCTGTTACCACATGTAGGCTTTGCACATGTTGAAGCATCGTTCAGTCCCTGGAACAAAATCCTGCTTTGTAAAAGAAGCGGGGCAGGCAAAACAAAAACAAAAAAAGGAAGACCCTCAGCAAGGTGGACTGGCCCAGTGCCTGCAACCCTGGGATCCAGACAGGCACGGTGTGAGGATGGGCCGGCTTGACCAGTGCCTCGTTCTGTGTGCATGGGGTCAGTATGGACAGGCACGGACTTGACGGCATGCAACAACAACAACAAGTGAGTAAGTAAAAGTGCAAAAAGTGAAGTATAAGAGTCGACAACGACTTTAGTTATGGAAGGGTGTAGCTTCGACCAAAGTACAATTCACAGCAGAGTGTGACGAGAGAAGCTACACTCCAAGTGCTATGGTTTGTTTGGGTTTCGTCGCCTCATGTGTTTGCCATGGCAAACCCGAGGGCCTTGGGGAATAGAGCCTACAAGAGTCAGCTTCCTAGAGGACAGTTCAAGGTAGAGAAGGATAGATTGTTTATCTAAGAATGACAAAACTAACAGTACACGCCCTGTCATAGAGTCAGTTCCTACTTGCAGCGGCCCTATAGAATAGAGTGGAACCGCCCCTTGGGTTTCCAAGGCTGTAATCCTGATGCGAACAGACATCCTCATCTTCCTCCTGCAGAGCAGCTGGTGGGTTCAAACCACTGCCTGCGATGCAGCAGCTCAGTGAGTGGCCCCCGGTGCCACCTGGACTTCGAACTAAGAGAGTTGAATCAATATTTTCTCTGAGTCATTTGCAAAGCAGTATGAAAGAAAACAAAACAAAAAATCATATCAACTAAAAAAGATCAAAATGAACCCTACATAGCAGACTCTAACCCATTTACCAGAGTGAATCTGTTGGTGTGCTGAAGCAGTTCAGCGCTTGTGGACAACAGGGTCTGACAAGGCTTGGAGCCTCCAGCACAGAAAAGGAACGGAGCGATCAAGTGGTTTCGGTTGTTGCCAGAGGGCTGTTTCCTCTCTAAGGGATGCTTTTGATTCTTGGTGACACATCATAACTATTAGACAAGGAGTCCCAAATGAACAAAATTTACACATCTCACACACACACACAAATCTCTTTATAGAAAATAGCCAAAGGAAAGTCAATAATAAGAAATTGTTTTGATGCATATTCAAAAAATTAAGTTAACTTTCAAAGTCATGAAATATAAATATGGTCAGCTCTAGCAAAACGAAAGTGGAAAGAGTGATGTTAACAATAAAATTATCATGAACTTCTGAACCCAAAATTCAGAAATGAAACACGTACAGGGCATTAGCCAAATTAATGAGAAAGATCGAGCATAAATTTATATTTAGAAATTTAAAATTCCTTAAACTTCTAAATACCAAACCACAATTGACACGAGTGAGAGGGTAAATCTGAAGGTCATACTATGGCATGTTACCAGTATAAAGATATCAATGCATGCGTATGGCATACTTGCTCATGAACTGTGAAGTGTTTGCTCGGCAAAGTTGTCTGTTCAAACCCACCCACTGCTCCCTGGGAGAAATGTGAGGGGTTGTTTTATTTTGCTCCTGTAGAGGTTTATAGTCTCAGAAACCCAAAGGAGTAGTTCTACTCTGCCTTATCTAGTGGCTATAGCTCAGAAGAGGCTCAATGGCAGCGGAAAGATCACTGGGGTCACTATGCTGATGGACTTGACCATCTAGCAGTGGGTTGATTTGTTGGTTATAGCTGCACACAAAAAGGAAGATGCTGAAAAATGAACAGGCACCTCAAACAGAGAGATAACATGATCGAGAAGCTGTAGCTAAAAACATGCTGCTGTTGATGGGTTTAGGTCCCATCCTGTCGGTTCTGAACCACGGAAATCCCACGTATGCTCACACACTTTCATGGTGCCCACTCTCTCTCATAGGGACCCTGTGGGGCAGAGTAGAACTGTGCTGTGGGTTAGTGAAGCTGTATTTTATAAGGGGGGGGGATTTAATTTAATTTTTACATCTAAAATACAAGGACATAGAAAGATGGAATAAAGATGATGCTATAGTAAATAGATCTTATGTTCCTTATGCACATGAAAAATCCGATCAGGGATATGACTAATCCTACCCTGTTAAGGGAAGAATCCTAAAACAATTCTGTGGCTGAACATGTTAATAATGCCAAGTTCAAGCAATTCTGCTAAAGACTCAACAGTGATAATAAACTGTATATCCAAAGTGGTTGTATCAATGAGTGCTGACAATACACATCCTTTCAGACTGAATTTTACTTGCAATGCATGTCGGCATTCCTAGTCAAAACACTTATAGCAAAACAAGAGGCAAGTACTTGTTCCCTTGTCAGGAAAGTGAAACCTATTTGTCCTACCTTAGGAGCAAGGGGAAACAAGCAGGGACGCTTGGTGATTGTACAGGGACAAAGGTAGCTAATGCCATACTTTGGAATTGTCTCCATGGTAGACAGTTAAGTTAGCACTTTCTTTTGTTTGATCAGGAAGTGACAGATGTAGCAAGAATTGACCCCATCATATCTGCTGAAGGCAGATTAATACAAGCTACTATCATTGGAGAAGGAAAAACTAATAAAAACCAAAAACATAGCTGGATTTTTATTTTCAGAAGGCCAAAGAGAAGCATCCAGATACCATACACAATTTTGTGGGGGCATATTTTAAATCCTCGTTGAAACGGGGCAGGCCACTTTTTGTCTTAGCCAAAGATATTGGTACGAATTAAAGTATTATCCTTTTAACAAAAATACTTTGATAACGAGAACGATGATAATATATTATACAAGTAAATAGCAAAGAGTCAGTCTAATTATATTGATAATTCCAATTTCTCAGTGTTTGATATATTACACAATCGATATCTACGATATTTGGCATGAACAAAATGAGTAGAGTCGAGACCATTTGTTTGATCTCGTGCGCGCGCGCACGTGCACGCCAGTTTGTGACCCCTTTCTAGTTCCATTTTGGTAGATAGAAGTAAGCATGCTGTCGTTAGGTGCCCTGGAAGGCATGCTGGCTCATAGTGACAAACAAGGGGCGCTGTAAGATAGAGGAGAATTGCTCCATTGGGTCCCCAGACTGGTCTCTTCAGGAGGAGATGGCCAGGCCTTTGTCCCTATGGAGCTGCTGGGGGGTTTGAACCTTTTAGTTAGCAGCCAAACAGGTCACAACCAGAGCTCCTGAGGGTGAAACATAGCAACTATATTGTGCCGAGGGAGGATGCTTTATATTTACTTAGGTATTTTCATAGAACAAAGTAGCAAGAGCAAACCTAAGTAATTCGTATGCACAATAGTCTCAGGTTCTCTTTAGTATTTGCACAAATTCTGTTAATGATGTTTTCTAATCATAGGATTATACGTCGTGCCCCATGTAATGCAGGTATATCTGTAAAACAATGTGAAGACCCATCGACTTGTACTCTCTCAATATAAGATTCATACTTTATGTCAGAAACAAATAGTTTGTTCTCCCTTACTAATGAAGTCGCCATTGCAGCTGAATACAATTGAAAACCACGTGTCTTGGGGTGGGTTTTGTTAGGCAAACATGAGGAATTTAGTGAGAAAAAAGGTAATTTGTTGCCTTAAGTAGCAGAGAGCATAGGTTGTAAAATTGCTTTGAAAACATAAAGCTTAAAGCCCTGCAGATTAACTATGACAATACTTGTAGTAACAAGGGGAAAAAAAGAAAAAAAAGAAACTACACCAAGTAGACATTTCGATTTTATCAATTAGCAAAGCATACATTTAACAATCTCTTCAATTCCTTAGCCTGCACCGTTCTTTTCTCTCTGAATGCTAGGATATTCTTGGATTACAGCTTGACTTTACATGCTGTATTTAGCTATTCATTATCTGCATAGAAAACTTCTAAAGAAATAAATACTTTCAGGAAATCCTACTGCTGTGCTCTCAGTCAGACAAGAACATGTTAGAAATACAGTTTTAGGGTTATGGATGAGGGGCGCCATCACCCCGACTGCTGAGCGAATAAAGACACAGCGAAGCCTGCTTCAGGAGACTCAGCAAGCATTGTTGCAGATTTTCAGTTCTGTGCAATGTGAGTAATGGTGCATTATAAAAATAACTGATGAGGACTGTTAATATGCAAGGTAATTTGTCCAAGGCCAATATGATGGTTTGCTATCTTAGACATGACAATTGTTTAGTGAATTGCCCATCTGCACTGACGTGGACGTGAAACAATCCAAATGTTACCTTTGGAATTATGTTATCATTTTAGGAGCATTTCAGGAAAGCATTCTTAACATTCATTTTGTGGTTGATTTCAGTTTCTGGGTTTCTTGAATATTTTTCTTAGAAAAATGCACTTCTCACATCTTTAATACACTGTGCACAGAGGAGCGAGAAAGAACTTGAGCAAACTCGGGATTTGAGGTCACATTATCAGCTGTGAGTGGGACACAGGTCAAAGAGTCGATCGTATGCCATGCACAGCACACTAGGCTTTGTGAAAGTCTGGTGCTGCTTCCTTCATGTCAAGGGGAAGGATTTTCAGAGAAAAGAAAAAAAAAAACACAAGGCCAGTATATGCTGCATTTTACAAATCCTAAGACATATAGCCAGGTTCACTATTTATAGAATCATCAATGATATAAATCTTACATTGAGTTGAAATAGCTATTTTTTCTTTATGCATATCTTACCTATTCACTATAATTCATGTTCAGAATAGGCAAATCTATGGATACAAAATATGGATTAATGGTTGCTTTGGACTGTGGGGCAAAGGAGAATTGATTACATAAGGCATCTAAAACAAACCGAGTTTCTGAATTGCTTGTGCAGTGATAGTTACCCAACTTTGTGACTCTACTGGAAAAAAGCAAAAACATAAAATGTACATTTTGAATGGGTGAATTATTGTTATGTAAGTGATACCTCAATAAGACTGATACAAATAATACTTGTTGCAGCAAGTATTATTTCATCTTGTAAGGCATAAAGTTAATGGCAGGATTGTAATAAACTGATGCATCACTGGATCCTTAATGATTTTCTAAAACATGGAGCGAGAGCAGTTGTCGAATCTATCGTTTTCCAGGATACATTGCAGAGAAGATGGTTTCAAATTGTATAAGTGATACATTCATAATTTAAAATCACACTTGAAAGCAACTTCATCATGGTACCTACATTTATTGCAATATGTCATCAAATCTACTTGTGTGCTTTACAGTATACTTTGGCACTGAAATTCGGCTCCTCAAAAGACCAATGGCTTGAATCAGGATTTCATCAAACTTAAACACATAAGAAATATTTTATATGTGGTAGTGTGCTGTCCTATACATAATAAGATGTAAACAAGGCATGATGCCTATTTTTGGAGCAAGAAAAGGAAAGAAAAATGTCATAAAATTATACATCCAGACACATATTACTTTACTAATTGGTGAAATAACTAATTTATCCAGAATACTTTAAGTTTTCATGGTTACAATTTAACCTTTTATGCAATCTTGAGCTCTAAACTTAAACTTTTAATTTAATCTAATCTCAATCTTAAACCTTAAAAATTAGCTAAACAAATATTAGCACAATATTAATCTCTTAAATCTGAATCTTGAACTTAGACTGGTGTCCAGGTGAAACCCATGAAGTGCTTAGTTGGGGATCATATATTCCCCCATCATGGCTGAGTCTTGGGGTCTATAGTGCATTCTAGAGTTTTATTATGCATTCTACAGTTTTCATATGTGTTCTAGAGGTTAAAGACAGGGCAGAAAAGTCTTACACAATGCACAATTTGAGAAAATATACCATATACGTATGAATGTCTAGGAAAGTCAGAGCCATTAAGCCAATCACCCTAAAGATCAGCTAAGAATGCCCTGGTACAAACTATTAACTACTAAAAATCCAGATAGGATGAGTCCAGCTTTGAAATGTATGTACAATTTTTTTTAAAAATCTCTCCAAACAAGTATCAGACATGCTATGTCAAAGAAGAAAAAGTTTGCTGAGCCTATTTCTCTCCCACGTCTTTTCACATTAGACTAAGTGGGTACGACACGCCTTTTGTTTGGACACGACGGTTAAACAGCCAGGTGTTAAAAAAGTGACTCTGGGGTGCACCGAGTTTTGTCTTGCTTGCTTTCCAATAAGGCATGAGTCAAGGTTCACGTTGTCAAGGAAAACAGGGAAAGAAGGCCTACACAACGACAGCTCCCCCAGGATCAGATCACCGTAGTTACATGCAAGCATTGCCAACCAGGTTCTTTTTTCTTGATTCGTCATAGAAAGAGTTGGTGCACTCCTCAGCCTCTAAGCAGACAGACAATGTAGCCTAAGTAATTGAATTGGCTTTTATATTTAATGAAGAATATTACGTTGGTGACAATTCAAATGTCAGAGAATGTTCTTTATTAAATGTGCGGGGACGTGCAGGGGAGACACATATTAACCTGGGCAAAAGGGGAAGAAAAAATAAAAGAGCTGACACACGTTATGCTCACAGCTCTGGAGAAGGGAAGCCTTAAATAGATATCACTGGGCCAAATCCATGGCTGCGGCAGGGCCGCCTTTTCTCTACAGGCCAAGCCTGCAACACTGATGTAGCCGACCACATCAGAAACATTTTCCTGAGTCCTGGATGCTATGCCTTGAAGGACTAATCATTTTGATTTCTGTGGATTCCACGTGGAGAAGTCCATATGGCTTGCCACCTTTTGTGTTGCCGAAAAAGTTACTTACTATGAACAAGTCATTGATCTTACAAAATTCTGTCATGTGATCTCAGCTTAATTTCTATCCCCAGGACCTTATTTTTCCAACATCATATGCATTCCAAACCTCAAAAATTGTCAAAGCATATTGATTGCACATTTGATCAATGTCCCAATGAAGCTGTTGGTAGCATTCATCAATTCCTTCATTGCTGGCTTTGGGGGTTGGTACATACATTTGAACAATAGTTGTATTGATTGGATTTCCTTGAAGGCCGATCGACAGAGCAGAGGTGCAGCAGCAAACATGAAGGCCCTCGACCAGATGGAGGGACACAGTGGCTGCCACACGGCTGCGACACACCAGCAGTGGGGAGGCTGACTCAGGGCTGAGCTGTGCTTTGTTCTTTTGTCCACAGTGTGGATGATTCAAAACTCTCTCAATGGCCCCTACCAATAACAATGTAGGATACCTATCCTGGCTATGGATGGGTGCTGGCAAAGAATCCTGAAAGGACCAAGAATACCAAGAGGACAAAGAGATCTGTGTTGGGAGAAGTGCAACCAGAATGCTCCTTAAGGCTGTGGAGACATCACCCAACATACTGTGGTAGGTACATACTTGTTTGTCAATTTGAGGATTAAGAGTGGTGGGGTGGAATCTAGGCTGTCAATCTGGAGATAGCCAATCAGACTTCTGGTGGGCATGGCCTTCTCCAGAGAAGTCTGTGAAATCTGGGAATTCCTTCTTGGAGGCAGGAGACACTATCTTTTTCGATTCATTCCCTTGGAGACTCTCTACTGACAAGGTTGACTTCCTGCTAGGAATCCCTGAGGAGATGCCATGGGGACCTACCCTGGTGTAGCCCTGGGAACTGGAATGGCCATGTGGAGACCCCTGCCAGGGCTTAAATGCTGCTACCACCAAAGACTTTCTACTCACTGACCTGTGATCTTTTACATTCGGTGTCAGTGCATGTGTTTCGTGAGTCTGAAGAGGACTTTATAGATTGCTGTTAGACATATGGGCTAATATCAGACTTATGACCTTGGACTGGACTGGGTTAGGATTTTTTTCTCAATGTTCAATTCCTCTTGTATATAAACCTCTCCCTTACATACATATGCATAATTATGAATTTGTTTCTCTGGTCTACCCAGACTAACACACATGCTTTGGACACACTTGTAGTTAAGAACAGTCCCCGGAGAAGAACATCAGGCTTGGTGAAGTCGAGGAGCAGGGAAAAAGAAGATGGCTTCAACAAAAGAGACGGACATAATGGCTGCAAGACGAGGACCAAGCATAGGAACAATGGTAAAGAGGCTGTAGAACTGGGCAGTGTTTCCTTCCGCTACCATAGGTCAGAATTGACTCCATGACATCTAACCACCAGGACCACAACATAGGACTTTATAATCTGTACGTAAAATCGACTAGAGAAGATGAGGGCGTATGGTCTCTTGAAGCTATATAGTCCGCACAAGCCCTTTATTGGGCCCTCCCCATGTATTGAAGTGGATTCAAGGGTAATGCATTTTTTATTTTTGTTTTGATTTGGTTTATGAAATATTTAATACCTGAGTTCTATTCCAATCATGTATTTACACTGGTAAGGTTAAAAGCAAAAACCAAACCCAATTCTACTGAGTTGATTCTGTTATGGCGGCCTGAGAGTTCAAGGGTAAACTGCTCTTAGGGTTTCAGAAACCAATCTTTAGAGCACACAGCCCAACCATTGTCCCATGGAGTGGCTGGCAGTGTTGAGTTTAGTAGAACAAGGCTTAACCGACTACTCCTAATATTGAAAGGCAGTAATATTCTTTGCAGAAAGAATCTCTGATTAAATAGCCAGTTTACTTAGAGATGGCTACAGAATAAAAAATGAGAGAAAAAGTAAGGAATGCTGTATTAACTCAATAATTCCAAAAGTAAATCAGCATTTATTAAAATGGTTGATTATCCCTCAAATTTGTGCATTGTCTGGATCACTAGAAGTACAACTCAAACACCTGTTTTCTAGAACTGAACAGCTGTTGGGAATGTTTTGTATTATTAGGTTTTATGTTTCATTTTGTTTCTGTATTACAATGCCGAGCATCTTTTACTGATAATTCTAAGATTTTTTTCCCCAAAAAATATGATTCCAGTAGGGATAGTTAAAAAAATTTTCATTTACAAAATGAATATAATACCAATAACTTCTTGAGTACAAGCCAAGATGAGTCATTTATTTTAAAATAGTTGCATTTAAAAGGATATTTTTTCTTACAACTTGTGAGTGACTATATAATATCACATAAATTGTCTAATATTTATCATTTTTAGTTTGGTTGTTTGGGCATTTAATAGACAAAAATAATACAGAATTGTTTTGGGGTGTTTTTTTTGTATCACTAACAAGCTCTTTTTTAATCAGATGTAAGGGAGTGATTATCAATAAAAATGTTTGAAGTATTATATTTTTAATATTTGAAAACATAACTGGCTGTAAATAAATTTAAAACACAGTAATTGGTACCCTAAAAAAAGATCATTAGAGGGTGGATGAGCCTTGACGTCTAGATTTTTTTTTCTTTCTAGGAAGTGAGAAAGAAAAACAGCACTCATTAACTGAGGACATTCAGGGTAAGAACCAGCATCTATGGATGGTTATTTTTTGATCTGTCTGTGTTAGGCTGGGGTCTCTAGAGAAGGTACACAGGGAAAGCACACCCACCTACACACATATAAAGAAAATGGCCCACATTGTTGTGGAAATGCGTACACCCACGCCCAATTCATAGCTGCATCGATTTATGCCAAATGAAACATACCGGAAGTATCTTTACATTCCGTGTATACCACAGGCAAGTTCTCTCCGTCCACATTCGTCTGACTAGGCTCCTTTTGGTGGCTGCCACCGAGTTGGTCCCCACCCATAGTGACCTCTTGTGCAAGAGATCAAAACACTGCCCTGTCCGGAGCCTCCTCCCGCTTGTTCCCATGCCTTATCCTAGTGCTGCAGGCTCGGTGTCAAGCCATCCTCCTGAGGGCTTTCTGTTTGGGGCTGCCCAACTACTGTACCAAACATGATGTCCTTCTCCAAGGACTGGTCTCTCCTCACAACATGTCCGAAGTATGTAAGATGCAGTCTCACCAGCCTTCTTCTGAAGTACACGCTGGCTGTACTTCTTCCAAGACAGCTCAGTTTGTCTTTTTAGCAATCCATGCTACTTGGGATGCCACTCTTCTCCAGCACCACAATTCAAGGAATCCATTCTTTACCTATATTCCCTATTCAGTGTGCAACTTTTATATGCCTATGGGGCAAGTGAAAATATGCGGCTTGGGTCAGGCACATCTTAGCCTCAAAGTCACTTCTTTGCTTATCAACACTCTCAAGAGGTCTTGTGCAGCAGATATTTCTAATGCAACACATCTTTTGATTTCGTGACTGCTACTTTCATGCGCACTGATTGTGGAGTCAGCAAAGACGAAACCCCACAACTTCAACCTGTTCACTGTTGTGAGGATTTTGCTCTTCTTCACATTGAATCATGATCCCTACCGAGGACTGCAATTCTTATTTTATTGGGAGTTCTTACAGCTATTATCACATTCATACACATATCTACTTTGTCAGACACATCCGTACATATGTTGTCAGCGCTGCAATTCTTGATCTTCATCAACAAGGCCTTCAAGTCCTCCTCACTCTTAACAAACGAGGTGTGACACCTGCATATGACATTTGCTTAAACCTTCCTCCCACCTCGATGCCACGTTTGTCTTCATATAATCCAGGTTTTCTGATGATATGCTCAGAATACAGATCGAATACGTATAGCAAGAGGATACAACCCTAACACCTTAGGACAACTTAAAGAAAAATTCCAATCAAAGCAACCACTTCCAAAGGAACCGGTAAAACCAGGTCGATTCAAGGCAGAGGCGTCTTCTCAGAAGATGATGGCGACGATTGTGCAGAAGCTTCTAAAGTGGGGATTTTGATAGGTTTTCTCAGAGAACAGAGGAAGAGCATGAGAACTTAGTGTGCAAAAGTTTTTTTAAAAACATGAAAAACTGCGTGGGCGAAGCAAAGGCCCCCAACTTACACTGAGCATGTTTTTCCTATTATGACAATGCACCTGGTCATTCTTCAAAGGCTGTCCTACGAGAATCTTGTTGGGAACATGTATCCCCTCCACCAACACTCTGACTTCGCGCCTTCAGGCTTCTCCTTTTCAACCTACCAAATTCCAAACGCACCATCTTTGAGTCTGTGCGGATGCACAGCAACCCTCTAGAACAGGGTAGAATTGCTCCTGTGACTTTCAGAGACTGCGCCTCTTTACAACAGAAAATCTCATCTTTCTCCCGAGGAGTGTCTGGTAATTTCAAATGGCTGACCTTGCAGTTAATGGCTCAAATGCAACCACTACACCAAGAAAGCTACCTTTGTTCAGAATACAGAAATAATTTCTTTGAATCATTGTATTGGGGCTCATACAACTCTTATACATACATCCATTGTGTTGAGCACATTTGTACATTTGTTGCCTTCATCATTCTCAAAACATTTGCTTTCTACTTGAGCCCTTGGTATCAGCTCCTCATTTTACCCCTCCCTTCCTGCACGCCCTCCCTCATGAACCCATGATAATTTATAAATTATTATCATTTTGTCATAAGTATGATTTATGTTACCAATAATGGCGTTTTGACATCGTGTACATCAAGGAGCGCGGAATTCTCTGGGGAAAGGTTCCCACACTGCCACTGCTCCAATTAGGGCTCAGAGCCACTGTGTACAGGGTTTGTGAGGCTGGAAGTCTTTGTGGGAGCCGATAACCTCAAACTTCTCCCAGGAAGCACTGCCCCCATGTCCATTCCCACTGAGTGAGCTTATAGGGAGAGAGTAGAACTGCCTCCTGTGCGTTTCTGAGACTGTTAATATTAATGGGAATAGAAATCCTCATCCTTTTCCCACCAAGTGGCTGGTCGTTTCTAACAGTCCATCCTGTGGTTAGCTTTCCAAGGTTGACACCGTTATGCCCACAGGGAAGGGTTAGAGGGATAGAAACACTGCCTTCAGAAGGTTGTAGACCTGATATGTGGAGAAACTATACCTTCATACATTGATATTTTAGCTTAATAAATGTTTCTATGATTTTAGCTCAATATACATTTTGACTTATGTCAATAAATTACCTCCTTCCCCTTTCTTTCGACGGAAGTACTGGAGTCAGAAGATATTTCACACTATGAACCTTCGGCTGCCAGACATCAACTACAGTATCTTATTTTCTATCTTTCAGAATTTATTCTGTTGCTTTGTCCATAGTGGGCACTTTATAACTGCCCAAAACAAATTACTAATGGTATATTTAATAAGAAGTAGAATTTTCCTTTTTCCATAAGTAGGTCCATAGGTGGTACAAATGGTTTTATGTCAAATACTAGTATAAATATGCTGGTAATTCAAGCCTATTCAACAGTGCCTGGATAAAGCTTATAGCCTAGAAAACATGGGTTTGATCTGGGTTGTAATTGACTAGATAGCACTTGGTTTGATTTTTCTTTGGAAAAAGCTAAAAGTTTTCAAGAATAGAGGAAAGGGGCCTGTGGCAGTTACACATTCTCATGTCAACTTGAGTCTATTTTGTCAATCAAGTCAGAGCCTTCTCCTAGGGGTTCTGGGAACTCCTGTTTTCCTCCCTGGAGGCAGGATACACTCTCTCTCTGCTTCCCATTCTGTTGAGAAGTCACAGGAAGCTATGCTGATGGCAGCCAGAGCCCTGGAGCTGGAGGAGCCCCATCTCAGTGTGCTAGCACTGAGATGCCACTGAGATGCTTTTCCTCCACTGGCCTGTGACCTTTCTGCTATAGCCTAGGCACATGTACTAGGCTATGACTCTGTAGAAGAATTTATGGACTAGTATCAGACATACGGGCTAGTATCAGACTTAAGGGCTAATATTGAACATATGGACTTGATCTGGAGTGGGCCTGGATGTTTTCTTAATATACAATTATTCTTGTATATAAAACTCTCTCTTACACATGACTGTCTCTGAATTTGACAACCCTGACTAACACAGGGTCCCTCTCATGCCATAACATTTAAATTGTAATTCCAATTGATAGTATTTTAAATCCTGTTGGGTAGTAGTTAGAAATAGAAAGGCAAAAAAAAAAAAAAAAGAAATAGAAAGGCAGCAGTTCAAAACCACAAGCCCTTCCTTTAGAGAAAGACGAGACTTTCTACTTGTGTAAAGTGTTACAGACTCAGAAACACATAGGGGCAGTTTCGCCCTGTTCTGTAGGGTTATTATGAATTGGAAGTGACTCAATGGCAGTGAGTTTATTTTGCTTTTGTTTTTGTTTTTTTTAAGGAAAATTGACCAAAGCCTATACTATCTACATCCCTGCCCAGCCCCCCAAACCCTACCTCCTCCATAGCAGTGAGTTTGGTTTGTTTTTTATTATGCTAAAGATATTTGATTCCGTGACATTTTGTGACCTTAGTAAGTTACTTGCATCCTAATTCTGTTTTTGCATTTAGAAAATAAAAGTTCTGGACAAAACATCTATTACCTGTCCAAGTTACCTTCAATTGTATAAGGATATGTTTGTAAATCTACAAATAACTCCAATGATTTCCTTGAGGAGTTAGTTCTCTAATGTCAACTTATATTTTCTATCTGCATGTTTTTACATATTAATTTAGCCATACACACAAAGGCAGGTACGCACACACACACACACACACATTCCATGTGAGTATAGCGAAAAGGATTATAAAGTTTAAAATAACTCCATGAAAAAGAATCAGACCACTCCATTGTCTTGAGCCATGGCCACTTCTTTAACTATCTCTGTGAAAAGACAAAATATCTTTTGTTGCATGTTACAGTGTTTCTAGGAATGTATAACTGTACAGATAAAAATTTTATCTGCATACCTTTAGACTATATTATTTCTTCCTCTGTTGGAAAATAATATCAATGAGAATAATGAATATTTCTTCACATACATGACGCAATCCTTTGTTTTTCTAGACTTGCGTTATTCATCTTAATTTTATGTTAGCCAAGTTTATTAACATGGATATGTGTACCTCATTGTCATTCATTTTCACTGCAAGATATTTTGTTTATGAATCCACTAGAATTAATATATGTATTTTTCTGTAAATTAATTGAATATCTACACCTACTTATATTTATATAAATAATTAAAATAAAAGTATATTTATAATTGATAAACTGTTTTAGCACTTACATTTTAAAGATTTTTTTCATGTTAATTGATGTCTGTGAAACTAATATTAATCACTATATTTAGTATACTTATATGTCATAACTTACTTATGCCTTTTTTATGATGGAATTTGAGCTCTTCCTTCTTCCCCCAAAGTTCATAAATATCTCCATATTTTAATTTTTATCTACTGTTTCATTATTTTCTAATGAGAAATACACAGAAGTAGGACTGTTAACTCAAAGATAAATGTTATTTTAAGGTATTATGAATTGCAAAATTATTTGTATCTGAAGTTGAACTGTTACTTTTAAATTCTATATAAAAATAGACTCAAATACACCTCCTCCGTCTTTGCATATTTTCAAAAGAGACAAACAAAAACTCTGTTAATTTGTTAGGACCCCAAAATTATGTTTTCTTGCTACTCTCACTTGCATGTATTAGTAAAATGAATCATAATTCGTGTTTTGTTTTTTATCTTTTCAAAAATGTCTGTTTATATGTAATTTACCCATTTAATCCCATTGCATATTTCTGGGTTTTTTCCTTAATTTTAAAAAGGATGCAGGATTATGAATTCTTCAGTGACTCATTTGATCATGCAGATGGTGCCAACCATAAAATGCTTTGCTTTCAACTGAATTGATTATTTTCTTGTTAAAGGACCCAGGAAAATGAATCCTAAATGATTTGACTTGTCCAATTCCCAGAAGCATAATGATTTCAGTAGGAAGAGTTATTTTTGGCAATGGAGTTTTGCAGAAGAAAATATTTATATTCCTGAAAAGTCTGTTTTCACATGCAAATTCACTTTGTACGTTATATAAAGAGTCCAGTTGTGGAATTGCCTCATATTTTTTCATCACTGACATTTCAATATCCTTTTATTTCTTTCTAATCTCTTTTTCTGTTCTACTCAGCTCATGCAAACCAACAAACATTGGACCCAAACCAAATTTCTAAAATATCTACTTAACATTTCTTCTTCTCACAAATGAATAAGAATTACTTTCAAAACCCAGATTATATGACTTACAAGATAGCAACACATCAGGGGCACTTATTCTCTCTTTCTAATGAGTTCTCCCAGACTCTTAGGTACTTTAATCATGCTTCCCTTTTCCTCGATCAATGGAGTGATCTTGATTTACGTACTTATCTGGGGCTTTACTACAGCTCTTCCTTAACAACAACAAAAAGAAGTTTCAAGCATTTTTAATCAGCTTATAAATTTTCATATTTTTCCAAGGTTTAGTTCAAGGATGTTCCAGTCAATTGGTCTGAATGAAAATTCTCTCTTCTATGCCTTAACTGTGTCATCTTTGACTGGGTGGAAGATTTCTCTGTACTTCAGAGTTTTGAGGATTAAATGATATAATCAGAAAACGAGTTTGCACAATGAATGTCAGGGAGGAAGCACCCTCTACCTGGCCACTAGCCTAACAGGTGTAAGCACTTTTGGTCCCTTTGGCTTGCCATACATTGGAGAAACACATGTACACTTCCTAATTTTAGAAGGCAAAATAGCAAATGACATGTTTAATCAAATATGTGCCTATCCTTGTTCCTAGGCTAGTCTCATGACTCGTTTCTGGTTATTTGTTTTCAGTACTCTTTGGACAACCCCTCAGGAACTGGTTTCCACATTGTTTTCCACGGATTCTGAACATCTGGCAGACTTGCCTTTGGGAGTCTCCACAGCAAAGACCCAATTTGCTTTGGTCTGTTCCTTCGTTGAGTTCTGCTCTCCTTTTCTCCACTCATCTCGAGAGAGAGAAGTTATTCTCTGAAAGAAGTTGTGGTTTTGTTCCCAGACAATGAGACTCTTTTGAGATGGGATGATGATCAACAGGGTCATGATGAATCCTTGTGGATTACAAATCCAGGTAGAGGAAATCAAAGTCCTCATCAATTGACCAACTGACATCATGGTAAACAGAGAAAAGAATGAAGTTATCAAGGATTTAATTTTGCTCAGATTTACAACCAATACTTATAGAGGTTGCAGTCAAAAAATCAAATGGGCATTAGGCAAGATCAGGGCACAAGCCTTATTGAAAATATTCAATAACAAGGTCATTTCTGTGAGGACTAAGTGTGACTGACACAGGCTGTGGTATTTTCAATGACCTCACGTGCATGTGAAAATTGATCAATGTATAAGGAAAATCGCAGAAGAATTGATTAACTTGAATCACGGTGTTCAGAAAGAATACTGAAAGTACTGTGGGCTGCCAGAAGAACAAACAAGAATGTCTTGGAAGTGCTGCCACAAAGCTCCTTTTAGTGGCAAGACTGGCAAGACTTTCTCTCTTTATGTACTTGCGCATGTTGTCAGGAATCTCAGGTCCCTAGAAAAAGACATCATTCTTGGTAAAGTAGAACTTCAGTCAAAAAAAAGAGAGAGAGGAGGATCTCTTGCAAGCTGGTTTGGTCCACTGGTTGTCACCGTGGGCTCCAGCCTAACAAGCATTGTGCAGATGATACGGCTAGGACAGGGTTTTATTTTGCCAACTAGATTGTTACTACAAATCCAAATGGCCTCAGGGGTACCTAACAATGTGAAATAGAAATTCAGGCCTCATAGACAACCCCACCCAAAAAAAGGAGTTCAAAGACAGTGACAGCAGAGCTTTAAACCAAGTGTGAGGTATCTAAATTAGGCTCCTGTGGAACCCTGATTGCGCTTTGGGTGGCTAACCATACAGGTCAGTGGTTTAAACCACCAGCTACTCTGTGGGATAAAGGCAGGCTTTCAACTCCCAAAAAGAACTCCGATCTCAGAAACTCACCTGGCAGTTCCACCTTCTCCTGCAGGGTCATTAGCGGTCAGAATCGACTCAGTAGCAGTGTGTTTGGTTGGGCGGAGGAGCCCTGGTGATCCTGTTGGGAAGTTTTGGACTGCTAAAAACCGCCAAGTTGGTGGTTCAAATGCACCAGTTGCTTGACCAGGAGGAAACAGGCTATCTGCTCCTGTAAAGGATTACAGCCTTAGAAGTTCGATGTAAAGGTCATTATGAATCTGAACCAACTCAATGGCTGTAAGTTTAGCATTTGGGTGTTTTAGTGGACAACAGAGTGAAACTGTGAATCCAGGCTTGAAAGAGGGAGAGGAATGGACTTGGCCAGAGAGCTATGTCTAGGATTCCACTGCAGGTAGGGGCCTTGCTGGTCCAGGGCCTTAAGAAGGGAGGACGCATGTGCCAAGTGCTTCTCAGGCTCCACAGGTCCTCCTCCCTCCCCACGTCTGGCACCATTGGTGCCGAGCTCTGCAGCCATGGATGAGCTTGCTGGCAGCGTTTGAGGGAACCAAGCTGCCATAGTCCTATTCTAAAAGAAAATGTTTGAAAATTAAATTGGTTTTCATGTGTTAAGCAGGAAAAATGAAAATTTTGAATTTTGAAATTTGGAAGTTACTATCTTAAATGCTCTCAGATAAAATCTTTTCAAGCATCTATTTAAAATGGGCAAGCTGACTCCAGGAAACCATTATATCTCATGGAAAGGGTCACTACTAATCAAAGACATGGTCTGCGAGCTTTTGCTTCATTACTAATTCAGGGTATGTTATAATGCAGGCTTGGGTTTAAGTCTGTGTATTACATTGAATTTGAGCACAGTCATATCAAAGTTATAATATGACTGGAGCAGAGTACAAGTAATGGTATGAAAGCTTTGATCACGTGTCTTTCCCTCATTTGAGATACAAATTCTCATAGCAAAGAAAAAGAAACCCAATGTGGTTTCTTTCCCAGTCAAAAGTTAATTTTAGTCTCTATCCCCTGGGTCCATTTCCAGGATGCTATAGCTGAGATATTTTCAAATTCTACTGTTTAAATGCTCTGATGTAAGAGACATTCTCTTAGAAATAATCAGATTCTTCATGACAGGGACTTTCCAAATTCCCTTTGATGGGCAATCCCCTAGCAATGTGGAAGATGAAGTGCAAAGAATCTTCAGGGGACTTTCATAAATAGCATACAATTAAAACAGTAAGTCATTGAAACCGGTAAAAGAGGTGCAGCACCACAGCATCTGACACCATGGATCTAGATGAGATGAAGCACTTCACTGCCCGGATCCTCCTGTATGGACTAAAGCAGACATTCCCCGCAGCTGGGAAGCACTGCGGCTCCAGCTTCCAGAGCCTAACTTTCTCTGGGATGAGGAGACACCTTTTCCAGGGAAGCCGGCCTTAAAGCATTGCTAGACAGTGGGCAGAACATTCTGCTGTGAACAACGTGGAAGGCTCTGTCAGCTTCGCAGTTTCTGGGGAGTTGGCTGAAAGCTCCTGTCTTAGCTCTAGCTCAGATTCCTTCCCCTCAACCTAGTTCCGCTCCGTTTCCTCTATCCCGCAGGGGGGTGGGGGCGCAGAGCTAGCTACCAAATCTCTGGGCCTCTTACAGAACAAACCATTTGAACCTCTTTTAAAAGAAAAGGGAACAAGTGCGATTGAAGGTACTGACCTATAAAGCTTTCCCTCTGCTGTCGCAGTCCTCTTGGCTTGTCAGAGTAATTTCTTTTGCTATTTGATGTCTTTCTCAGAAAAGAGAAATTAAATATTGACATCTCTCGCATAGATTTTACTGTGTATCTTTCTGCTGTGTAATATCATTTTTAAAAGGAAACATATGAGCATAGAATTCATATGCGGAATCACTAAAATTACACCATTCCTTTTCCATAACAGGTACATGCAAGGATAACTAGTCATTCTGTCTTAAGCGCCACTCTAGGTTTTTCTACCCCCACATAACGATGAAGTGCTGAACTGCTAACCTGTCCTAAACAAAAAACTCTGCGCTTCAAGCACCAGCCGCTGCAGCGGAGAAAGGCTTGCTCCAGGAAAGGTTCCAGGCTTGGAAGCCACCAGCGGAGGCCGTTCCATTCTGTCCTACAACAGTGTAAAAGGAACCCAAATGTCACAGGTGATAGAAGGGCATCATGTAGGCAATCTTAAACTGGGAGAAATGGAGGGCTTATGAACAATTCTCTAAGAAATATTTAGTAACTCACATTGCATGGAAAGAAGTTCCCCAGAGAAGAGAAATATTGGTTTCCCATAAGAATCCCGTGCCACGTATAAAATAAAAAGTCAAATTAAACCCTGTATAATCAAGTGGATTTCAACTCATAGTGATCCTATTAATAACAAAAACACTAAAGTTGAATATATTCCTACTCGTATAGACCGTATCAATATTCCAACACTGTTGGAACTTCCAAACATGAGGACTTTTTCCTGAGGAGTGACTGGTGGGTTTGAACCATTGACCTTGAGGTTAGAAGTTCCACACCTGCCAGACAACATGACCAGGGCTCCAGTGAGCAAAGAAAAACAACCCTAAAGGGTTACTACAAATACTTATAGAAGCAGACTGACACATTTTTTCCCTCTGAAGTTGCGCATGTGTTTGAACCTCTGATCCTTCCGCTAGCAGGAATGCTTTCACGATGATGCAGTCTGGACTTGTGGCCCAACACAGAGCATGTTGTATTGTTTATTAAAGCCCTTTAAAACAACTAACACATTTTGATTGAGCATAATATTTAGGTAATGTGAGCAATAATGGAAACAGTGAGCATTTATATTAAACTAATCCAATTTGGAGAATAGAAATTTTAATTATTTACAGGCAAAATAAATGAGATTGGAATCTGTTCTTTATAAGGTAACATGCACCTTTGTGAAGTCCTCTTACCGGTCTCAGAAATAATGAGCTACATACAATATCATTTTTCACCAATTATATGAAACAGAAAGTTATGAGAGTTTTCACAAATTCAGTGCTACCTACTTTATTTCCTGGGCATATCCCCTACAAATACATCACTTCTGTTGCACATAATTAGCAGAAAATCAAGATATATTTATCAAAATAATTATATAAATAACTTTAATATGAAAAATATATAAATAGAATCCTTTGAAAATCCTTTTCTTGCATTATTTGCGAGGTAGGTTTGAGTTGCCATTTTTCAATTATTTTAAGAAAGGTAATAATATACAACAATTATCAACTCTACTATTTATTATCAAAATAGAAATTAAGCCATTTATTGGATTTTTTAAAACTCTAGGTACAGCAGATATTTGGGCTTCTCTGAACATTAAAAAGACCCCTAGGTTATGGGTCAGAAAAAGGGAATTCTTTAGAGAGGTACTCTCCAACAAATGTACACAGATCTACACATACATAACCCTTAAGTAATTTTAATCCTCCCCGGCTGTACTTGAATTTCAATGGCAGCTTTCATCTTCTGTTATACAGTCTTATATCACTGAGGCTACGGACATTTTTTTTTTTCCTCACACTAGAATCACAGTCAGGATCTTAATTGCTTTACTAAATCAGGATCCTAATTGCTTTGCTAGTAGATGTTTGCTTCCTATTTATGGACATCAAGATAGTTTCCTTAGCTATTACATAGACATGGAGGAAATTTCTCAGGAAATGGTTTAATGCTTTATTTGGCGGAAAGCTTGGTGTCATTTAGAGGGGGTTAGCTTGATTTCATCGATCCTTCCAGAGCACTAAACTCTGTTTAGTCTTAATTTTTAATTTATTAGATTGCCAGTTGACTTATAACATACCAAGTTGCTAAAGTAAGGGGCCTCATGGACTAGAGCTACCGGGGGAGAATAGATAGATGGGATTAGTCAAACCCTACCAATTTTCCTTTCTTTATGATCTTAGAAGTTAAAACCACATGCTCCCTGTAACGGAGTTAGAATGGACTGAGGCAGAGACTGTGGCAATGGACTCGAAGGTATCAACAATTGTGAGCATGGTGCAGGACAAAGCGGGGTCTGTTCTGTTGTAGCAGGGTGACTAGGCAAAGGTAACTACCAACAGCAACATGCACACATACGTGGGATCAAATTCAAATCTTTGAACAGGAACTACAAGAGTAAAATTGAAATTTGTCATTTTGGTTAGGCAAAAATTTACTCAAATAATTCATTCCAAGGCAATTTGAACACTGGTCTGTCCTTCACAAGACTAATTTTCTTAAAAGCAGCAAGTGAAAGAAGTTGGGGCCAGGGGATGAAGCAGAGGTGTAGTCTGTATCTTAATGATCAAATGTATATATCAATGTCTATGTCTAAAGCTGGTGATTCAGTGGTAGAAATCTCACTTATTTGGGAGGTCCTAGATGATGCACCACCATGCAGCCACTGTGCATTTGTCCGTGGATACTTACAGGTTGTTATAATGCTGAATGAAGCTCAAAGGAATTTCAAGAAAATGTACTAGGAAGAAAAACCTGGCTATTCATTTCCAAATATCAGCCAATAAACACTTAAAGATAAATACCATTGTTCATGGGGCTGCCTTTAAGTAGGGCCAACTCTACAGCATATAACAACAGCCTGTCTATGACTAAAGTTATTATCATGGCAGCACTGAGTATAAGGGAGAGGTTGGTGATTCTTATTTATGTATAAGATCAATCAGATGTGAGTACAGAAGACAGGTGACTGAGCCTGGCAGATACGCTTTGCCTCAGTCAGTGGGATAGCAGAGGCAGAGCCCGGGTAAGAGCATAATTTCATATAGTACATATGAGAATAAAGGATTGCAAAGCTGAGGTTAAAAATAATACGTAAGCTTCAATACAAGTGGAATATTTTCATAAAATCAGGGGTAGGCTATCTATTTTGCTTTTCTATCTGATTCCTCCAGTTACTTGGCACATAGCTGCCAAAATGAAGTGAGACCTTCTGTATGTGAGTTGTACTCAAAGACGGAAGGCTGTACAGAGACCAGATAACCTATAGTCCAACCCATGAAAAGATGGACTATTTCATTTGTTCTAGGAGAGCCAATACGTGGAATTCCTGAACAACCTTACTTTACACCAGGAATTTGGAACAAGTCACTGATCCATTTATTATATTTTTTAATCTGTCTTCTAATGGGAAAGTTTCTGCATTTAGGATATAAAATGTTAAGAAAGGACTCATTTTATATAGAAATAGCACTTGCCACATATTTGCAAGGTGTTTTAATCAATACTCATTTGATTCTGACAATAATTGTTTAAAAAAGGAAGTATAGGTATTTGATTTTATTAATGAATAAATAGTTCAGAGATAACACAAATGACAAAGTCTGTATGCTTATCCTCTGGGGAAACTAAGAACAAATACCAAGAAAGTGTCCCTTGAGCTCTGCTTAAATGTTACAACCAGAAAGCGAACTTGCATCCACTAACTGGACGCAGGATCCCTTGGTACCACCACGCACGTACCTGAGAATAAAAGAAACCAGCCTATATGATTGATTCTGGTTCTCTTTAGGAGCCCTGGTGGCACAGTAGTTAAATTCTCAACTGTTAACCCGAAGGTTATAGTCTCACAGAGGCCAGAATTCTCCTAGTTTATTCTTTCACAGTGTGAGAGGCTGGAGTTTGAATTTGAAGAAATATTTTTCTGATTGTCGGCTCCTCCCCCAACTCTTCTTCCTCAGTGGTCAGATGTTCCTCCCTCTCTGTTCAATTCCTTCCTTCTCTATTTCCTGAAATATATTTCAAAAGCGATTTCTTTCTTGGTGGTAGCATGTTCCTCTCTCTGCTCAATTCCTGTTTCTTCTATTTCTAGAAAGAGAAAGGACACACTCCCACAGAAATTCTCTTGATCATGGATGTGGCCTGATTCAGGGCTAAGTCCAACTCTCATCCCTTTATACTGGCCTGCTTTTCACATCATAACACATCATAGAGGAGCAGCCCCTCCCATACACATGCCTGACTCACAATTAAAAACATATTTTAAAATATATCATGAACAGTCATTACATTACTGCCAAGTCATTTCACTATGTAACTGCAAAAATACTGAGAATCATGGATCAATCAGATTGGCACATATTTAGGGGAACAAAATTCAATCCATGATAGTTTCTATAAGTCAAACTTGACAGTGAAGGGTAATGGGTTTTTAAAAATGGATTATTTAAAGTGCAATTTATGAAGTATCAATGACATCCATCAGCAGTATGGAAGTGGAGGAACATTCTAGATAAGTGCCAGCAAATATTTGATTCTGTAAAATAGTATAGGTTTCGCTGACCATGGGCCAAATGATAGTTTCTTAGCCCTTTCATAGACAATACATAAGCAGATGGACATGGCTGTGTTCAGCAATACTTATCTGTGAAAACAGGTATCATCCCTTGATAGTGACATGAACATATTTTCTCACTGAGTGTCAAAATACCTAAATTTTCCCCAACATTCAAGTAGCCCGGCCTTCTGCTCATCCTTTAGGAATAAAGTTCATATCATTTAACTACACTCAATAGGTTCTACCTAGAAACCAAGAACTTTGCAGGTAAATACGAAATTGATAAAAGAAAATGAAATCAAGGCACATACCAAAACATATAAAATGTTGTAACAGTAACTTATGCAAGCTTATATATTCATATATGGACATTATATCATTATTAGTCATTGCCTTATTAACTAATTTTATAGTAAATTTATTGAAGATTATGGGAATTCTTGGAAAAGCTTTAAGAGTTTTTCATTTTGATCATCTCAAGAAAAAATGAAATATGCATTAGTAATTAAAATGTATCTAGAACAACATGTTTTATTGAATGACTAGAATTTCATAAATTGAAAGAATAAAATTTAAATGTATAGATGTTGGTAATTTCTTATGATGGATTAATTTAAAATGTCTTATGAACCATATGCATATATACTTGTGGCTTCAGATCATTTTAATTTACTTGCTTCTAATTTTTTTGTTTTTAGTCTTCAGAGCTCATTTTTACCCCAACAAGGTTATCAACTTTTCTTTAGGGATTTTAGTAGAGTGATTGAGTCAATTCCAACTCTTGTCAACCCTATAGAGCATTTATGCGAGTGCAAATCATTATGAGAGATGATAGACTCATTTTTCTTCCATGGAGTAGTTAGTGAGTTTGAACCTTCAACTTTATGATTGATAACCCAATGCCTTGCTTTGAATTTTTTAAACATGTTGTTTAATTTTCATTAATGTCACAATTATCAAGGTTATTTTTTTGGTTTATTTTGATTACAAGTCTGAAAACAAAATGAGGCCATTTGGCAGCAGCTTCCTTGCTATCATCGAGTGTTATCTTCGCACAACAGTTATATTTCCACTGATTGTAATTTATAACATAGCTAATAGTATATCTAATAATGTACCTTGAAATTATATACAGTCTCATTATACCATAAATAACCAGTAGGCATTCCACTATTTCAAGATCTAATGTAAGGTTAAAAAAACTGATGGTACCAAGGAAGCTGTTCAAGCTGCATGGAAGGCTCTGGGGAAAACCAGCCTCTGGTTGAAATGTTTCAAAGCGTGACGGCAATGCTGAAAGCACTCACTAACTCCAATAAGACATTTGGAAGACCTGACCAACCAATTCGAAGCTACCCACATCCATGCCTCATCCAATGAAGGATATTCCAATGACAGGTGGAAATTATTAAACAAATCATCAATATCACAGAGAAGTCAAATTTTGTTGAAGTGTTTAAAAAATGGTTGCTGCCAGAAATTTAAGCACAAGCCATAAGGACATGTGGAATGATGGGTTTCATTGCTAACATCAGTTGGATCTAGGCTGAAAACTGAGAATATGAAATGATTGTTTATCTGTGCTTTCTTAATTATGCAAATACATTTGGTTCTATGGTTCATAAAGTAGGCATGTATTGGAAAGGGTGGCACTTCCAGAACACATAATTAGGTTCAAGAGCAAACTATATCTAGACCAAGAAGCAGTCATTTGAACAGAGCAAAAGAATCCCATATGGTTTAAAATCAGGAAAAGTGTATGTCAGGGTGTACATCTATCTTTTTCTAGCTTTATACTGAGCAAATAAACCAAGAAGGTACACTACATGAAGAAAAATTCAGCATGAGGATTGATGGAAGACTATTAAACCTGAGATGTGCAGATGTCCTTGCATGCTGAAAGTCAAGAGCGCTTGAATCATATACTGGGGATAATTAAAGATTATAGCTTTATATATAGATTACTACCCAACAGAAAAATTTAGCAATGCCGTTCAATAAACACAGTTTGTCTTAAAAGACATAAAATTATTGCAAAATAAAAGTTTGTCACGCCCCAAATTGAACTTTTTGAGTCCATAGTTTGTATCTTCGTCCAGGTGGATTTTTTTTATGATAAAATGATTAAACAAATGCCTAGGTTTGTCATGAATAATCTTTTTTTCTCCCTATTTTATTTTATTTTATACCCAACAGCTCTATTGTCGCATAACTTACAAATCACAGAATTGAAGAGTTCAATCGTTCAAACATATCAAGGGAGAATTGTACAATCACCACCACATCCATCCTAGAGCCTTCCCTCTCTATGTGGTTGCCTCAGCCCATCAGTGAGCTGTTCAATCACCATCAAATCCAGTGATATCCCCCCTCTCCTGTCTTCATTATTCAATACGAGACTCCTCTTCCCCTCCCTATCACACATCTCCCTCCCTCACATTCCCTGTAATACCTTGCATCCGTTATCATCATTGTACATACACTCTTGCTGTGCTTCACAGCTGGGAAACCCCACAGAAGACCCATGGAAAACAAATCACACTAAGGTGCTAAGGATAAGATCACATTAGAATAAAGGCAAAAATACAAATCACTTGTGAGAGGGAGAAGACCCAAATTAACACTCAAGAAGCCAGGGAAAACAGTTTTGTCATGGAACAGTTAAGAGATACTTGCCACCAGAAGAAATTCAGTGTGTGTCTCTGAGGAAGTCAACTGATGAAGTATTAAGTTCTATGCAGGATAATCAAGGTTACAATGGTCTTTACCTGCCTGTAGAGGTATTTGGACTCTTGTGTTTGGCTATAGCGGATCTGACAGGGATGGGTCTGATGAGGAGAGTAGGCCCCCACCCAGAAAACCAGACTTTTCTGTTTGGGGGGGTACCCCCTCATACTTTACAGATGAGTTTTGGGTTCCTATTATCTTCCATAGCCTTCTACAAATTAGGGGTTCATAGTTTAAGCTCTGATACTTTTCTCTTCACCAAATTTGAATTTTGTAATTATCATCTTTGGATCACACAAGCTGCTATGCTTTTTCTGTGTGGACATGGTTGATTCCTTGCTTAGATGGATGCTTATTTAAATACAAACCTTTAAGACTCCAGGCACTAATTCCATTGATAGCCGGGTACCATCTACTTTCTTCACCACATGTTTCTTTAGCACCCTTATCTTCATGAAGGAAAGTAGGTACAGGGTAATGATGCAAGAACTAATTGTTCCTAAATTGGGGCTAGATTTAGTGCAAGTCTAGAACTCCATCCTGCATCTACGACTTTTAAAAAAAATTAATTTTCTGTAGCTTGGGCTTTAATATATATGTCATATCATTCCATAATTAATCATAACAAACATAATTGTACCACTGCTTTCATAATCAGTCTCCAAACATATTTTTTCTTCCTGGGCTTCTTTTTTTTTTTTTTAATTGTTTTATTAGGGGCTCATACAACTCATCACAATCCATACATACATCAATTGTGTAAAGCACATTTGTACATTCATTGCCCTCATCATTCTCACA
>NW_022103899.1:18210417-18274696 GCF_000313985.2 Echinops telfairi
CACCAATTTGGATCACTTGTTGTTCCCTTGTCCCTGGGTTTGTTAACACCCCTTCCTCCCCTCCCCAAATCCCCCCAGAACTGTTGGTCCCATTGTTTTCTCCTCTGGACTGTTCATCCAGCCTATCTTATTTAGACAGACCTGCGAAGATAATAACATACACAAAAACAAGACAGAGCAAAACCAAGCAACAACATACAACAAAATAACGACAACAACAAACCAATGACAAAAACAAAACAAAACAAAACACAAGAAAGAAAAGCTTGTAGTTAATTCAAGGATCGTTTATTGGCCTTTCAAGAGTGTTTTCCAGTCCAGTCTGTTGGGGCACCACGCCCTGGCCCCAAAGTCCACCTTCAGCATTCCCTGAGGACCTTGCCGCTCCATCTCCTTGCTGTTCTATTGCACCCACTTAGTGTTTTGCCTAGGTGTGGCGGGATCAGATTGGGTGCAATTCCCACACTGTGTCTTGGGTATTGTGCCCTGTACAGCTATGGGTCAGTGAGGGGCATCATGTCTCATAGTGGGGCTGGCCCAGGCTTCTTGATGTCCTTTCCTTCTTATCTCCCCTAGTTGTAAAGATTCTGGCTTTCTTAAGGTAAATTGTAATCTATGCTAAGGGCCATGATCCTTAATCTTCAGCAGCAAGTGCTTTACATTCTCTTTACTTCCAGCAAGCAAAGTGCTCTGATGTCAGTACAGCTTTATAACAACTTAGAGTTAGAGGTTTTAATGATATACATTTAGTGGTTAGAAGACTTCATAGAAGTATACATGTTTTTCTTTCTAAGTTTAGAAATTCGCTATTTCTAACTTCACAGTATTACTGTGTTTAATGCATAGGTGTTTAAAATGATTACAAAACATTAGATTATGGTAGAAAACATCATAAAGATAGACATAATAGAGGTATACACCAATCACTTAAAAGCATCACAAAAAGAATAGATCAATATTTTTTACATAAAATAATGAAGACTTCTACCTAGATTTTAAAACACATTGTTTGCTATGATGAAGTTTTTGTAAGTAAACCTAACTGCAATACTAAGTAAATGAATCCTGATTTACTGTAATGTAAAAATAAAAAAACTAATGTATATCTAATTACTTCATTCCACTGGCAAGCATTCCAATGGCAAGCATTGCTGTGTCAGACTCAGAGATTAAGTATTCGAAACATTTTTTACTTCAATGTACTTTCAAATTACCTTTGAAATTTAAAAGTATCCTTGTCACTCATATATGTTTATATTGAACAGCATATTTGATTCTGGATTATTGGTTGTTGTTTGCATTGGCATCATCCATGAATGACTTCCCCTCTCTTCTCATATTTGACTGAAAAATCAGAGCAGATAATAAATATCTCTTTCCCATATTCCTTTCTTTAAATGCTTAATAACAAAAATAATCTCCTGGTAATTCTGATTGTGTCTCAAATACTTATTAAAGAACTTTTACTTTTTCCAACTACAGCACAAAAATAATATACAGCCCAAATAGTAGAAAATACAGAGGTGCTGAAAAACCCTATGCTTTTTTAATGTGAAATTATCAAAATGACAATATCATTGGCTTAATTTTCATTAAATTGTCTTGCTTTCTCATAGATCAGTTTTTAATTTTAAAATTTTGGTACAATTAATTTCTTTAACTACATATTTCTATATTACCAGACTTCCTTTCTCACCTCACTGCTTCTTTATCTAATTAAAACTCATCCATATATTATCTTTGAAAGTTTAGCAAATTTGTGCCTATGTAAAGATTAGGAACAACATAACAGGGAGCATTTTGTAAATTTACAAATAGCCATGTAAACCATTCTGCTGGCTAACTGTACATAATAGCCTGCTTTGTAAAATTCATAGAAACTCTCAAAGGGTGCTATACAGAACTTAATTCCATTCGATTTCTGTTTCCTTTACCTTCGGAATGTTTTTGAAGCAGTAACAAAGCTTCTTCTCCCTTTACATGTGTAATGCTACATTTCCACTTTGCAATAAGGGAATACATTGGGGAGAACAATTTTACTAGGCTATATTTTTCTTAGCTACAGTTAAAATGGCCCTTTTTACTCTTTTCAAATGTGAAAGGACATCATATGTGTGCTCCTTTTATATCAATAATACACCCTTTCTGCTAGCCTGGTAAACCACACTGACCCTCTAGCATGTTACTTTTGAGTAATTTTTCTAAGATAGAGATTTGTGATTTAAAACCACCATGGAGTATGTTTACCTCTCATTGTGTTTACTAACACTCTTGTTTCTTTACTTGACTGGTAAGCCAAGTATCATTTTATCGCAGGCATTGCGCCGCACAATACTGAAAATTGGAGGGCTGACAACAGAAAAATCATTCAATGTCTTTCCATTTATCTTCAACTCTTTCTTAGGTAGCCCTTTTGGCCAATGCCTTTCAGTTTACATACTTAGTATATACAATTCAAATCCTGCTGGGCATTCTTGTATTTTTCTAAGGTTTCAAATTTCTAATTACAGAACAATTCTGGGTCCTCCATTTTAAACTTGCTTTGTGAAATGGAGCTGACACAAGAGGATTTTAGGGAGAATTCCTGAGAGAGGGCCCTTGATATCTTTCTTTTGAAGATGTGCATTAAATAAAAATCATAAAAATTTCTGAAAACAAAGTTCTATTTTAAAGGAAAAGCTCATGGCTGCCCTCAAATAGTTACATTTAATAAGAGTATGCAAATATTAATTACATTTCTAAGGAAACTGCCTGGAGTTCTGAGATATATGACAACCATAGCAATAATTTCATTTACATAGAACTTGCTTATTAGGGTTTAAGTTTTTTGAATAAAGACTATTTTGTTGCCTTGATACATTTCTGAAAGGAGCTATCTGAGTAACATATGAGAGGGGCTAATTTTATTGGCTTATTTGCTATATCTATTACGGAGAAATTATCTTTTCATTGTAACTCTGAGATATTGAATAATTCTGCCTAGTGAGAAAGAAAAATGATAAATGTATGTGTCAAATATCATGAAACATGTACAAATGTTTACTCTCACTAGTGTACCATTTATAGTGATAATATCATTAGACAGTAATGAAACCATGATCTTTGTTTACATAGTGTCCTGAACATTTACTTGATGTCTGTCTTTGTGCTTTCAGCTAAGAGCTGCTTTGGAAAATCAGCTGAAATGATAATGCTATGTTTGAGTCTGTTTGTGAAAGGAAACCTTGGTAGTTGTATGACCTTTTCTGGTAGGTCAGCATGTCATTTCATTAATGTATATATTATATCACTTCATATACAGAGAAATAACTCCATAGTTATTTGCCTGGCAAATGTGGGTCATCTTTCCTTTCTTACCTCTATATATGATCATTTTAGAAGAGGTGGGAATTATTTCTTCACTATTCAAAGAAAAATCATTTGCTTACAAATATTGCTGTCATTTGCTTTATGTATGAAGATATACTATGCACAGGAGCCCTCGTGGTATAATAGTTACATGTTGGGCTGCAATCAGACTCATACAGCCCATACTGGCAACAGACGTAAACCTGGTCTGACCTGGCCTCGTCTTCGTGGTTCTACGTGAGCCCATTGTTGCAGCCACTACGGCAATTCATCTTATCAGAGGTCTTCCTCTTGTTCACAGGTCCTCTGATTCACCAAGAATATCCTTTACTAGGGACTTGTCTCTCTTGATAACATTTCCAAAGTATGTGACAAAAAGTCTGATTATCCTCACCTAAAAGGAGCTTTCTGGCTGCATCTCTGCCAAAAAAAAAAAAAAAAGTTTTTTTTTTTGTTCTGGTAGCCCATGGTAATTTTACTATTCTTTGCCAGCATAGTTTTTAAAAAAAGATGTTTATACAGTAATTATAAATGTTTAGACAATGAAATCGAAACAATAATTATGACATTTATTTCTTTCTTCTAGAGGAACACATTGCAGTGGGAAAAGATGAGGTTTGTTTTTGGCATTTGAATCTCCTGATGAATCCCTGAAGCTGTTGCTGTAAAATCATCTTTAAATTGTGTGTGTGTGTGTGTGTGTGTGTGTGTCCTGTAAAAGCAAAGAATAGTTTTGCGTTATTGTCAAGAATGTCTCCCTCTAGCCCTGTGCTCTCTGGCGATATGTCTGCATGGGGTCAAAGTGACAACAGGAGCATGAATGATGAGAAAAGAACGTGAATTGGCTCTGAGTTTTTATTTCTGGGAGAGGAACAATTTGGAAAAGGAAGGGAAAACGGTTGTACAAGTTGAAGAAGGCTATCAACCACACTGATTTGTACATGTAGAGACTATTGAGTTGGCATGTGGTCTACTGAATATTCTCAACAAAAATAATAAGGAAAGCGAAAACCTGATACCAGCTGCAACATGGAAGAGTCTTGGAAGAGCCATGTTGAGGACAAGATCCACTGTCAACCCTTCCATTCTGACCCTGAACAACCTATAGGACAGAGAAGAACTCTCTGTAGGGTTTCCTAGACTATATATCTTCACAGGATCAGACAGCCTCACCTGAAGATTGGCTAGTGAACTTGAACTGCTGACCTGGCTATTAGCGCCCCAAGAAGTAACCCACTGCACCCCCGGGGCTCCTTAAGTTAGATCCAAATGGACAAGTACTGTGTGACTCTGCTTTTCTGTGAAGTGTCCAGAATAGGCAAATCTGTAGAGATAGTAAGTAGATTTTTGTTACTCGGGGCCAGGAAAGGAGCAATCGGCCTTGGGCCCCTTTGAGAAAGCTGAGAATGGCTTCTACCTGACACAGGTGGCACTCTGCAATACTGTGAATGCACGAATCACGCAGAACACTTTCTCACCTTGAATTGGTTCATTTTATGCAAAAACACTAAAATGAAATTAAACAAATCTCAGAAGCCAAGAAATGCTTTGTGACACAAATAGTGATCTTTATACATTAATTGCATTAAAATGTTGATGATATTTCAAAAAAATGGAAGAAGGGCAGGTTATATAAAAAGGGAAAAGGGGAAATTCTATTATTTCTGAAATGAAAAGTCAGAGAACAGCAGGGAGTTTAGAGTATCTTCATAAAGGGAGGTTTTCTAAGCCCTGACTGGTAGGAAGGCACTCTTCAAATAAGGCTGGGCACGTCAGAATACTGTGGGCAGCTACAAGTGGGAAAATGTTCCTCCCGCCAGCGCAGTGGGACCCGCCACTGAAGGAGCAGGAACGTCTGGAGGGAAATCATTGCAGGTGGTGAAAACGTTATGCTGGAAGGGCTCCCGGGCATTTTCAATGAGATCAAAGTTGCGGGCATGGGCATCGAAATGGCAAGAAAAGCATTTTGGAACCTCACTTTTTTTTTTTTTTCATCGTAGACTCCATGATTAGAAGAACTGGAGATATGTGTGGCCATATAACTATGTCTAAAAGTAGCGAGGACCTATTAGAAAGGTTTTTTAAAAATCCCAATGACCTGAATTTTGGAGCCTCTGCATCTCCTTCAACTACCTAGCTTAGAGCAGTCTTGTTATTTGTTGTGTGACCTCCCACAAAACCTAATGAGAATGTAGTCTTCAATAGCATACTTACAGCATGAATAAACAGGGCAGTTTTACAATGCTCTGGATGGCATTAATAAAATCCTAGTGAATTTCATATCCTTTGGGAGCCTCGTTTGGAGGAAACTGGGAAATTAGGAAACCTGGTGGCGGGTGGCGTGCGCTGTCATTGAGCTGCTCGCTGTGGTGCCAACTCTCCAGGCTCCACCTCAAAGGTCACGCTTCTAGAGAGAGATGATGTTGCTCACTCCCTTCCATGAATGTATGAGACTCTCTGAAACCCAAAGGGGCAGCCCACTCTGTCCTGCAGGGTTATTAAGAGTGAAAATCAACTCAGTGACAGTGAGTTTGGGGTTTTTGATATTTTAAAGGCACTATCTGTAAAACAGAATATGATTATACACTGGATACGCTTTGGGTCTGCATGGAAATGAATCCGCTACTCTAAAGAGAAAGATGAGGCTGTTGGCTTCTGTAATGCTTGCAAAACTTGAGAAACTTTATATAAAGTATTTATGAGTAGGAATCGATTTGAAGACAGTGTGCTTTTAGTTTATGAACATTATCAGGATATTGAAGAGACTGAAAACCTTCAGAAAGAACTACTTGAAGAGCAAGATGTCTACCTTAATGAAAAAAGGAAAAATCATATTCCTTTGGAGAAAAGAGGACGGTTTTGCCCCCTTGGCTTATAAAACTCGAACTCAGTGCTGTCTAGTCAATGCCAACTCCCCGTGACCCTACAGGACAGTGTAGCATTGCCCTGTAAAATCTGAGGCAGTAACTCGGTACAGAGGTAGAAAGGCCCAGCTTTCTCCTGAGGAGTGGCTCGTGGTTCCAGTGGCTGACCTGTCGCTTAGCAGTCCCTTGTTTACCCGGCAGCGCCTTTTAAATAGTCACTTTGTTAACAGCAAAAATGATATTATTTTTCTATGTATTTAGATACAATATACATGGCATCCATAACAAAATTCAGGAAATACAGGAAACAATATGGTGCAAGGTAATCACATTTTACATGAAAATTTAAAATGTTAACATCAATAGACTGAAATTTTAAGCATCATGAACCTGTTTGCTCCTATAAATTTTAACCATAAATTCCAGAAAGCAGCAATTAAAAACACAGATAAAATAAAATCCAAGAAAATCAGTAGGTAAATTAATATGAGACATGATCACTGAAACATGTAAATACAGCAAAAAATCTTAAAGAGGAAGAATAGGAATTACGAAGAGTTCAAATTACAAAATGGCAAACATACATTCAACCATATAAATAATTACATCAAACACTGATAATTTTTCTTAAAAAGTAGCATCCTCCTACATGATACTTAGACTATATTTATATAAAATGTATTCAATCTAAATTGAAAGTGAAACTGAAAATATATGAGAGCTAACCCACAGGAGCAGTTCTGTCCTGTAGGGTGGCTGTGAATCAGAACTGACTCAAAGACAGTGGGTCTGAGTTTAAAGTTGCTGTTACTGCTAGGTGCCATCAAATGGGTTCTGCCCTATAGCCGCCTGCTGCACAACCAAAGGAAACACCGCCGGGTCCTGCACCATTCTCACAATAATTCCTATGCCTGAACCTATTGTTGAAGCCACTGTACCAAGCCATCCCCCTGAAGGCCTTCATCTTCTTTGCTGCCCCTGTTCTTCACTGAACATGATGTCCTTCTCCAGGGACTTGTCTCTCCTGACAACATGTCCAAAATAGGTAAGATAAAGTCTTCCATCCTTGCCTCTAAGAAGCCTTCTGGCTATATTTCTTCCAAAGCAGATTTGTTCCTTCTTTGAACAGTCCATGGAATTTTCAATATTCTTCACCATCACCACAGTTCAAATGCACTGTCTTCTTTATTCAATGTCCAACTTGCAAATGCATATGAGGCAATTGAAACTAGCGCATGGCTTGGGCCTGGCGCGCTTTAGATCCTTGTTTTCCATACTCTAAAGAGGTCTCATGCAGGATATTTGGCCAATGCAACTCAACTTGTCTTTTGATCTCTTGACTGTTGATTCCATGAGCATTTATTGTAGAGCCAAGCAAGACAAAATCCTTACAAATTCAGACTTTTATTCATTTACCATGATTTTATGTATTGATCCAGTTGTAAGAATTTTGCCCTTTTATACTTTGAGTTGTAGTCCATTTTTCAGGACACAATTGTTGATGTTCATCAGCAGGTGCTTCAAGTCCTCCTCACTTTCAGCAAGCAAGGTTGTGCCACCTGCATTTCACAGAGTGTTAATAGGCCTTCTTCCAGGCCTGATGCCACATTGTCCCTCACATAAGCCAGCTTCTCTGTCTGTCTGCTCAGCACACAGGATTGTTGGATTAGTTTGTGAGAGGATAAAGCCCTGTCTCTCAACTTTATTGATGCCAAACTATTCAGTATTCTTTGACTCTGTTTGCACATCTGCCTCTTGAGCCATGTACAAGTTCTGCTTGAGCGGAATGAAGTGTTCTGGAATTCCCATTTTTCTCAAGGTCATCCATCATTTTTTATGATCCACATACCTGAGCGCCCTGGCATAGTTAATAAAACACAACTAGCATCTTTTTGGTATTCTCTGCTTTCAGCCAAGATCCACCTGCCATCAGCAGTGATATCCTTGTTCCACGTCCTTACGCATAGCTTTGAGTTTAAGGTAACTACCTGTAAAGGGGTTGGCTGCCAACTGAAAGTTTAGTGGTGTGGATCGACCCAACTAACTCTGCTGTAGAAATACCTGGAAACCTGCTTCTGTAAAGATTACAGCCTAGAAAACCTTATAAGGCAGTCCTGGTCTGTCAACTGAGGTTGTTATGGAAAATCAACTTGCTGAGACCCAACAATAGCAACGAGAGTGAATATTTTAATATAAAAAAAAACAGTCTTCATTCATTACACAGGCTTTCCAAAATAACAGAGTAAAATTTTATAATGATAGGGAGAACAATTCAAATATATATGTATATCTGTTTATACTTAATTACAAAGCTTCAAAATATGTGAAGCAAAATTTGACAAAATTAAGTAAGATAATTATTAAACTAACAATAATATTAGATTTTCTGATCTTCTGTCCCAAATTGAAAATTACAACCAGGCATAGAAAAGCTGAAAAACTCTTATCAATCACAGTTATCCTAATTATATTGATAAAATACTATTCCCAACTGTAGAATTCATGTTCTTTTAAAGTGTGCATGGTAAATACACCAAGATAGGCCATGTGTGGGTCATAACTCAAACTAGCAAGAGATTAAGCTTCTATAGAATGGATTCTCTGACTGTAAGAAATTAAGAATAATAAAGGATTCAGGAACATCTCAATATACGGAAATTAGGCAACTTGCTTCTAACTATTCCTAAGTCAAATACAAACATAACAAGGTCAATTAATTTTTTACTTGGTGACACTAAAATATAGTACATCAAAATGTGTGGGATGCCATGCATTTTTATTATCAATTATGGAGAGGCTTTAAAACTGTTGCAAGACCATATAGTACAAATTAGCTTTTATACTGCTAATGCACAACTAACAAGCCAGACTGGGTGAGGAGCAGTGTGCTTTAACCACAGTTTTGTGTATCTCACAAGAGGGACGGACACCAAAGAGCTGCAGACACATTAGGTTCTGAGCTCTCACGCGGCAGGAGAACCCTTTAATATTGTAAACTGGAAGAATAGAAGAACATAAGAATAGATAGTATCATGTTACAAAAGAGGTACTGCTAAAATATGTAGAACACATATTTTTGTCCTTAGTAGACTTTTACATTTATAATTTTAGGGTATACATGTAGATTTTTATAGAGTTGCCTTTTGACATAACATGTCCAAGAATAGTTTGCTGGGTTTTCTTTGTTCTTCCAAATAAGTGGAAAAGATATTTTACTTTTAAGTGAATACAACAATATTTTTTAGAGACTTTTATCATACAGTTTGCAAGAGTTATTATCCCTTCATAATTGCGACAGTTTCTTATTGGTGTGTATGAGATTAGTTTAGCACAATTAAATGAACTCCAACTACCTAATCATTTATAGTTCTCTAATTGGCATCCTTTTCATCAGTCAATATGTGGTACTGTACTGTACTGCCTGTGTGTTGTTGTGATTCTCAAAGCTATTCCACCAGTATTTCAAATACCATTGAGATCACCCATGATTTCAGAAGAACTTCTAGATTAAGAAGAGACTGAATAGAGGAATGGATAGTCGAGTTGAGGGAATAAACGCTGAAAATCTTATGAATACCAGTGGAATATTGTCTCATATAGTACCGAGAGATAAGCTTAGGAGGTAGTCAAAGTAGAATTCACCTAAATGTCATAGATCATACATAACTCTCAGTCCCGCCTTTTGCTGATGGTGTCTAATTCACAGTGTGAAGAAAAACTGTTCCAACATTAATAATCAGAACATGGAAAGTATGCTGTATAAATCTCAGAAAATGGGAAATAATCCTAAATTATCTGGAACACATAAATATAAATATCCCAGGTATGAGTGGGTAAAAACAGACTGATATGGACCATTCTCAAATTATCATATAGTTTACCATGCAGGGAGTGAAAATTTGAAGAAGAATGATGTTGCATGCATCACCAAACAGAACATTTCAAGCTCTGTCTTGAATTATAATGCTGTATGTGCTAATATACAACAGATTGGTTACTTCCACTATTATTCAAATTTATGTACTTATAACTAAAGACATTATACCATCTTCTTCAGTTTAAGATTGATCACACCTGCAATCAAGAGAGATTGATACTTACTTGTTGAGTAAAACTCATAGAGCTCATAGCTGACCTCCTCTGGCTATACAAAGTAGAAGGAGAATCCATCTTCACCTTAGCGCACAGCCAGTTTCTACAAGGCATTGGTCAGACTTGCTTCCACCCTCCATCCCTCTTTGCCCTATTCTGACATTGACCATTCTTCCACAACTTTCTCTCTGGGTTGGATAATCCGTCATTTCAGTGCCAACACAGGGCTCACAGACAATACTGAGAATTAGGGATGGTAACAGATTCCCATAATCCAGTATCAGGAAACCTAAGGGTATAGTCATTCTTCCACATCAATCCTTTTCCTCAACCAGCAAATGAATTTCTTTCTCATCCTCAGCCTCTCAGACCTGTGGCCTCTTGGCTTCTGTTTGCATGGAACAAGAAACCCACACCTGCTCAGTTGCACAGTCTTATGGGCTCCATGTTGCTCCTCTACTCTGCCCATGATCTCTTTGTTTAAGATCTCCATGTGGCATGGCCTCTGCTGCCTCTGTCATTTCAGACAGAGAATTCAAATATGTTCCAGTAGTGGCTCTTCTTCCTTGAATTCACTCCCTCTTCCTCCTTCTAAGATGGCTTATTCTTATAGCCAGGGGAGTGGAATCTAAAACAGACCAATCCCCTGTAGTTCAAAAACCTAACACTGCCATTGAGACCATCCTGTTTAAAGTGACCCTACAGGACAGGGCAGAATTGCTCCTGTGGGTTTCACAGACCGTGATTCTTTACAAGAGTCAAAATCCTTGTCTTTAATCCCTTGGACCAACTGGTGGTTTCAAACTGCTGACCTTATGTAAATAAGTAATTATGTAGGAGTAGTAGCCCAACGTAAAATGTTCATGAATAAATAACTATTGCAACATTAAATCAACAGGGAACTGTTAGAAATTCATGTTGAATTCTGAAAATTAATGGAACCAGGGATATAATTGCTGACATCAAATGGGTCTCTGCTGAAAGCAGAGAATTTCAGAAAGATGTTTACTTGTGTTTTAATGACTATGCAAAGACATTCAACTATGTGGATTATAACAAACTACATGTAATTTTTCCAAGAATGGGGAACTCAGAACACTTAGTAGTGCTCAAGTGTAAACTGTACACAGACCAAGAAGTAATCATTCAAACAGAATAAAAGAAACTACAAGACTGGTGTGTTTGAATTGTGGTGCTAGAGATTATTGAAAGTACCGTGGACCGCTGAAAGGACAGACAAATCTGTCTTGGAAGATGGCCAGAATGCCCCTTAGAGGCAAGGGTGGAGAGGTAGCCTTCTTCTTACACACTGTGCATGTTTTCAGGAAAGACCAGTCTCTGGAGAAGGCCATGATGCTTGCTGAAGTGGAGCAGCAGTGAAAGAGAGGAAGGCCTTCAATGGGTGTAACTACAATAATGAGCTCAAGAGCAGGAACAATTCCGGGGCTGGTGCAGGACCAGGCAGTGTTACCGTGTCTTGTGCATAGGGCTCTTAGGAGTTGGAATTGACACAATGGCACCCCAAACAACAACAACAAGATTTCAAATCAAGAAAGATGCATCATCTCACTACACATCTGGGGACGTATCCCTCCACTACACTTATTCAATCTGTATGCTGCGAACATAATCCAAGATGCTGGACTTTATGAAGAAGTACATGGACAGCATTGGGATTAGGGAAGATACCAGTAACAATCTGTGAAATGAAGAAGACACACATTGCTTACTGAAAGTCAAGAGTATTGACTGATAAAGATCAATGACTATGGAGACTTCAATATGGATTACAACTCTGTAAAGGAAACAAAAATTCTCACAATTAGACCAAAATCAATGTCATGATAAAGAAAGGAAACATTAAAATTGTCAAAGATTGCATTTTGCTTGGATCCACAATCAAAAGTGGTAGAAGCAGCTGTCAAGAAAGAAAATGATAGACTGGATTGGGCAAATTTGCTGTCCCCCAAAAAGTGCAACGATGTCACTTTCAAAACAGAACGGGACCTGACTCAACTACAGTATTCTATTTTTCACTAAAACAATTCAGTTGGGACATAATCCACATATCATACAATTCAGTAGTCTGATCATAGTAGGAAGAGTTGTATAATTATCACCACAATCAATTTTAGAACACTCTCTTCTTTCTTGTACTCCTTGTTATAAACTCCCCACTTCCCCCAAACCATCCCCGCCACACCCTTAAGAAACCACTAATCCAGTTACTGTCCCTTTGCATTCACTCATCCTGGATTGTTATTGAAAACATACACAATCAAAGAAACAATATAGCTAGCAACTGTAACAAAATAAAATGGAGATAAGCCTTAGTTGAAAATAAAAATGTTTAAAAATTTAAAAATATTAAAAAGTAAAATAACTTTAAAATGGGTCCAGGAGAGATCAAATGATACAGTGTTACATGTACACCTAACTGCATCTGTCATCATCCACTTTCCAGGCACTCTGCATGATAGCAAGGCTATTCACATCCCTGAATTCAGAGGGAATTCAATGGAGGCTTAATCCATGTGTATTTCCCTTTCCAAAATTTTGTTTTTTTAACTGAGAAAACTTTTAAATGGGCCAAAGTGGGATAAGATAAAAGGTTATCCCAACTATACTGCGATACATTTCTCTACAATACTCTATCTGACAACAAAGTGATTCATATCCCTTGAATGTGGTCAGAGGGAATTCATCAGAGGCTTAATCTAGGTATGGACCCCGAAAATGAATTTTGGGCTTCTCATGTCACCCAAAGCCTTCTGCAAAGCAGATGAACACAATTTAGACTTTAATACTATTCTCTTATTTAGATTTGGATTATATAATTTACAATCCTCAGTTTATGCAGCATGGTGTGCTTCTTCTTTGTGGACTTAATTAATGTTATACTTTCTTGTGTGAAAACAAGCTTTTAAAACCTTTAAGACCAGAAAGATGCTATTATTCCTGATAGCCAAGCACCACCTAGTTTCTTCACCATACTTTGCTATAGCACCCATATCTTCATTGATCTCTTCATAAAGGTGAGTATCATGCAGGGCCTTGCAATAAGAACTCATTGTTCTTAGACTGAGGCTAGAATTAAGTGCAATCTCATGATCCATTCATATATCTATATGTCTCTGGTTCACCTTAGAGACCTCATTGTCATTTTGTGTTAGAGAACATTGTCAGTCATAACCCTGGGGCACACAGAGATTCTAATGATAATGTCATTAATTTGGTCAATGGCGTCGAATTTAAAACACAGTTGAGAAAAGGAGATAGTACAGGTTTAGGCTGACTATGAACTGCAATACCTCAATTATTGAATTTTACAGACTAAAGTCTTAAATGACTGGATACTATCTACACAAACAATGGGGGTTGACAATAAGGTAAAACTTTCACTATTATTCAATATATTATTTCAACTGTAGCAGAACTAGGCCTACCAGATTAATATATATCTTAATAAAGCAAGGAGGGTATTTGATAAACAGCTTCATATACATAAGGAAGGCCAAAGAAGAATGGATACATTTGGATTGTGGTGTTGATAAAGAATTAGGAAAGTACTGTGGTCAAGGCAGAACGAAGAAATCGGTCTGGGAAGCAGTACAGCTCGAATGCTGCTTAGGAGTTCTCTCAAATACTTGGTTACTGGGAAAAAACAGTCCCTAGAAGAAGACACCATGATTGGTAAGGCACGGTGTCAGGAACAGAACAGAAGAAAGAGAAGCTCTTGAATGTGGTGGATTGACGCCGGGAGTACAGCGATGAATTCAAACATGACCGACATTGGAGCACGGCACCGTCCTGCACACATACCATTTTGTGGTCATAGTCCTACAGTGGAATTACAACAAGAACACAAAGTCACAAAATAATCATGAGATGCAGCTAAGTATTGTGAAGAGAGGAGCCACTGCTTATATTTATAAAGAATAATAATTGAAATGATCACACCGATGAAAAAAATCATATTTTTAAATCATTTAACTAAAGTCCAACCGTAAAACTATAGAAGAGGAGTAAAGGAAACTCAAAGCAAGTATGAAAAAGAGAATAATTAAGACAAGGGCAGAATACAATAAAATAGGAAAGAATTAATAGAGAGAAAAACAACAGTCTAAAGATACTTCTCTGAAAACATCAATACCATTGACAAACTCAGTTACATGGATCAAGAATAAAAGAGAACATGAATCAACAATATCCGTAATAGAAAAAGTCATCACCCCAGATTCTACGGGCATCTAAAAGCTGACAGAATGCCATGAGGGAGTTTATGCCAACCTGCCTGAACAGTGAGATGGCACGATCGCATTGCCTTCAAAATGAAATGAGCGCATTCTGATACAGGATGAAGCCAACACGGAAATGGCTTTAGTTTAAATAACCGTATAGGCTTTGCTGACAAAATGCTTTTCCAAATTATTTTTATGATGGCACGCATATGCCAAAACATCAAGTTGTGGAATTTATTTCGTGTCATTTATACCACAAAATAAGCTGCTAAAAACAATGTCTCAAAACTGCATAACAACACAAGAATCCAATAGAAGTCATTAATAGGAGAAAAACATATATATTAGTGTTGACTTCTCTATCCAATCATGAATACTTGAAGCAATGAAAAAATATAATTATTTTAAAATTTAGCACATCAAAAATTTAACTTTTTAAGTGAAAATTATGTTAATTATGTCTTATACTAAGTCTTCTACATGATGCTGAAATTAACCCACAAAATACTACATCTGTAAAAATTGATAGTTCATGAAAATCATATATTCGACTTAGTTTTATTTTTTTAAGATAAAGGAAAAAGATTATGTGTTCCCACATTGCATTACTCATGCAAAATGATGTCAAGAGAGCAAACTATTTATAACATATATATCATGAGCGTGCTGTTTTATGCTAATTAAAAATAAACACCCAGAAGTTATCCGTAATGAGCTATACTAGTCAATTGCATTTCAGAATTTTAAAAATAAGGCTAAAACAGAGTATAATACCCCTAATGTTTTCTATTCCCTAATTCCTCTGATAGCAACATCAAGTGCTAACCTTTGTAGGAATCTATTTGCAAAGCACGGGCTCTTTTCTGGTCTTAAATTTTAAAAGAATGTGATATTCTTTTAAAGCAAGGAGGGTATCACATTCAGAATGTGATAACCAGAAATACACAAAGTTATCTTAGTGAGCATAACAATAGAAGTAGTCAAGGGGGAATACACACACACACACACACACACACACACACACACATAGACTGCTCAACACATAACCACTGACTACACCACCAGAGCTCCTGATATACTGGGGCGGGGGGGCGGGGGGGATGGGGGGGGGATATATATGTAAATTTGAATATGTTTCCTAGTATCTGAATTTCTCTTGGACTTTCCTTGTTTCAGTTAGGGTCTGTAAGATAATCATTTTATATTTCTACTGTTATTGGTCATTATTAGATTGATGAGAATTTTACTTCAAAAATATATATTCCCGTTGGCACAGTGGATTATCCATTGTGTTGTGAACCACAACATCAGCAGGTAAAACCCACCAGGGGTTTTACAGGAGAGAGATGAAACTTTCTGTTCTCATAAAGATTTATAGCCTCAGAAAATCAAAGAGCAATTCTGTTCCATCCTACACTGTCACTCTAAGCCATAATTGACTCGTATAAGACTTGAGTTAAATTACCAAGTCTTTTAAAAATCATTCTCAATAAATACAGCATGGAGAAATGCCAGTTAGTAAAAATTTGTATGAAATAAATCTACTTGATAAATCAATATTATTTTAAAAAATCAGAGACTACCAATATATGTTGTTGAAATAGATGACATTGAAAAAATAGTGTTTAATTCATTTTTGAGAACATTAATATTTGTTTCATCGGAAATAAATTAAAAAGAAAAATCAGGATTTGACAGCAAATAAGTTTTTTCAATTTTGGAGTTTAGTAAACGACACAAAGAATAAATCATTTTAAAAAATATTAAAATGCTCAAGACTATTTTTGTTGCATGTCCAGCATAGTTTTTTAAAAATTGGAATTATATGTACTTTTATATTAGTTATAATAACATTTTAAGTAAGATATTTTAATATGTTACAGAAAATTAAAATATAAACAAAAATAGATATTATTTTTCTTTTAGAGATTTGAAATTGGATTACTTACAGAAGCAGACAGTTTAGATATTAGTTCATAATACAGAACTGATAACACTATCCAACACATCTTTGGCTGCCTCAAATGTTAGACTTCTTTCTGGGTATATTTGACCTGCTGATTTAAAAAATGGCACTAGTTTTCACCTATCAGCTTTAGCTTTTAAGATATAAAACATATGCCCTACACCACTTTTTACTCTGCTTGCCAAAATTAAAAATCAGAGTAATTTAATGTAGTGTAGCTAGCTTGAGATATAAGAAGTGCATACTGGCTTTATTTAAAGCAGTTTGTGTTGTCATAGTGGTTACCCCTTGGGCTGCAATCTTCATGGTCAGCAGTTTGAAACCACTAGCAGTCTGGAAAAGAAAGATTGACATTTCTACTCCAGTTCTAAGAAACCCACAGGAGGCCCCTATGAGTCAGCCTTGACTCTAGGGCACTGAGTTTACTTTTGGGAAATATAAGGTCAAGTTATAGTTCACATGGTATCTTTTGATTCAAAGACATATTTATTTGAACAGTACAAATTACATGAATTTGGAATTTTCTCCAAGAATTGTGTCACCTTTATTAGGAACTGAATAACAAATGCTTCCAATTTGTTTTCTTTAAAAGGAACTACAAATAAGAGTCACTGTACAATAAATAAGGAGCCCTGATGGGTAGTAAATTATGTGTTTAACTGCTAACCACAAGTTCAATCTTTCCAGCCAATCGTTTTCTCTGCTAAAGAAAGATGTAACTTTCTGCTTCCATAAGGATTTGCAGGTTCAGAAACCCGAAGAAGTCCCTCTCTGTCCTGTAGAGTCACTGCGAGTCATAATTGACTGGCTGGAATAGAGTTTGGTACAATCAAAAGAAATTCAAATCTTTGGAAATCCAAAATGTGTCTGTCAAAATCCTTTATTAAAATTCAAATGCTCAAGTCTTGTTATAAGATGGCACCACTAAAGGACAATTAAGAAAACAAGGGCAAACAATTGGAGAATGAATAATTCTCTATTGCAAAAGGAGTGGGTACTGGCCTGGATCAGAGATGAAATTAGGAAGTTTCTAAAACTGACAAGAATGAGAATACAACATACTAAAACCTTTGGAACACAGCAAAGACAGTTCTCAGAGAAAGTTTGATATCAATACATGCACACAAGAAAAAGGAAGAGAGATTTATGATTGATATGCTGACACAAAACTTACACCAATTAGAGCAGAGTCAACAGGACAATCCTACAAATAGCAAAAGAAAAATAATAAAATTCAAGGCTGAGATTCATGAGAGGGACAAAAAGAAAACTATGGGAAAAATTAATGAAGCTAAAAGTTAGTTCTTTGAAAGGATAAATAGACTGCTGGCAAACCTAAACAAAGAAAGGAAGGGACAAATTTCAATAGCAAGGATGAGGGATGAAACAAGGGACATTACAATGGACCCTAATAAAATCAAAAGGATAATTACACAGTACTACAAAGGCCTGTACTCCAATGAATTCAACAACTTGGAAGACATGGACAAATACTTGGAAAAATAATCCCTCTCTAGACTATCCCAGATGGGCATCAAGAATCTCAACAGATCCATAGCAATAGAAGAAATAGACAAGATTATTAAGGTATTTCCAACAAAAAATTCCCCAGGACCAGATGGCTTCACAGGAGAATTCGACCAAGCATTCAAGGAAGAGCTGACGCCAATCCTACACAAACTCTTCCAGAACATAGAAAAAGATGGCACACTCCTGAACTCTTTCTATGAAGATAGTATACCTCTGATACCTAAAGTGGGCAAGGATCCCCAAATAATTGAGAACTATAGACCAATATCCATAATGAACATCAATGCAAAAATCCTTAACAGAATACTGGCCAATAGAATACAAAGTATATTAAACAAATAATTCACCATGACCTATTGGGATTCATACCAGGGATGCAGGGATGGTTCAACATACGAAAGACCATTAGTCTAATTCACCACATTAACATGGAAAACTATAAGAACCACATGGTAATATTGATAGATATGGAAAAAGCATTTGACAATATCCAACATCAATTCCTGTTTAAGACAATCAAGAAGATAGGAATGACAGACAATTCTTCAATATAATATGAGCTTTATATATGAAAAACCAACAGCCAACATGGTAGTCAATGGAGAAAAGATGAAAACAATCCCAATGTAAAGAAGGACCAGACAAGGATGCCCCTTGTCCCCCCTCTTATTTAACATTCTACTGGAGGTCCTAGCTAACAGCATAAGGCAAAGAAAAGACATCAAAGGTATTCACCTGGGGAAGGAAGAGATGAAATTATCATTATTCACAGATGATATGATTTTATATATGGAAAATTCCAAAAGCTCCACAAGGGGAGTACTGTAGCAATAGTGGAATATGGCAGAGTGGCAGGATACAAGATCAACAAACAAAAGTCTATCGGACTGCTATACACATCACACAAGACCACAGTAGAAGGGATCAAAAAGGTACCTGTGTTAGTCTGGGTACTTTAGAGAAACAAATCCATAGAAACTCATGTATAAGAGAGAAATTTATATAAAGGTTAAGTGCACATCAAGAAAACATCCCAACCCAGTGCTGCCCAAGCACACAAGTAAGTCCAACATTAACCCATTAACCCATATGTCCAACATCAATCCACAAAGTCCTCCTCCATCTCACAAAACAGACACAATGTTGCCGACTGCAGGAGGAAAGCCGAGTCAGTGAGCGTGTAAGCATCTCAGTACTGGCAGGGCTCTCCACATGGGTGCTCCAGCACCCAGGGCTGCATTGTGGTAGGTCCATGAGACCTCTCCTCAGGGATGTCTTGCAAGAAGTGAGCCTTGCCAGCTGAAGCAGGGAACTGGTTAAGGCAGCTGCACCCTGGTCCGACCATCAGAAAGCAAGAGACCCGAGAACTAGAAAGACGAGGGTCACTGAGCCATTTATCTCTCCACCCTTCAATTAAGCCCATGTGTTTATCAGTCAGGTTGACACAGTACCCTTCACATTAGCCAAGCACAAATTAAAATATCTAGGGGTATACCTGACTAAAAATCACAAAAGATTTGTACAAGGAAAATTACCAAACACTATTATAAAAGAACAAGAATGACCTCAAAAAATGGAAGAATATCCCATGTTCATTGATCAGGAGGATCAATATAATAAAGATATCGATTATGCCAAAGGCACTATGTAAGTTTAATACTATTCTGATACAAATACCATCATCTTTCTTTAAATAATTGGAAAAACAGATTACCAACTTCATATGGAGAGGGAAGAAACCCAGAATTAGCAGAGAACTCCGAAAGAAGGACACAATAGGAGAGCTTACTTTACCTGACTTTACGTGACTTTAACACATATTATAAAGCCACAGTGATAAAAACAACTTGGGACTGGTATGACAGATACTCAGACCAATGGAAAAGAACTGAAAACCCAGACATAAAATCATCAGCATACAGGTAACTTATCTTTGATAACAGCTCCCAAAATATCAAATGGGAAGTAATGTCCTCTTAAACAAGTGGTGCTGGAAAAAGTGGATATCTACCTGCAGAAAAATGAAACATAATCCTTTCCTCACGCCATGCACAAGAATAAACTCAAGGTGAATCACAGATCTTGATGTAAAACCACAAACTATTAGGCCATCAATGAGTGAATTGGGACAAACCTGAGAACTTTGGTGCAGGGAATACATAGGCTATCAGAAAAAGGGAAGGACACAAATACAGATGAGGTATAAATTGACAAGTGGGATAAAATGAAGATAAAACACCTGTGTGCATCAAAAGAATTCACCAAGAGAGTAATAAAAAAGCCCACAGACTGGGAAAACATCTTTAGCAATGACACATCAGACAATGCCTTATTACTAAAATCTACAGTACTCTGCTAACTTCCAAAAAGAAAAAATGAATTGCCTACCTAAAAGGTGGCAAAAGGCTGTGAACAGAAGTTTCACAAGGGCATAAACCTGAATAACCAGTAAACATATGAGAAAATGTTCTTGGTCGTTAGCCATAAGAGAAATGCAAATTAAAACAACTATGAGAAACCACTTAACACCCTCAAATATAGCCCAATTAAAAAAATCAGAAAGCAACAAGTGTTGGAGGGGCTGTGGTGAGATAGAAACTCTTGTCCACTGATGGTGGACCTGTAGGTATGTACATCTATGATTGAAATTGATTTGCTGATATTTAAAACAGATGGAAATTAAGCTACCATATGACCCAGCAATCCCTCTATTGGGCCTATACCCAGAAGAGGCAAGAAACAAACCACAGCCAGACATCTGTGCTCCCATGTTCATCATGACACAGTTCACAATTCCAAGGAGTTGGAAACAACCCAAATTTCCATCAATGGATGAATGGATTACAAAACTGTGGTACATACATACAATGGAGTACTACACATCCCTAAAAAGCAGTGATGAACGCATTATGCACATCACTGCATGAGAAAAACTGGAAGAAATTGTGCTAAGCAAAGTTAGCCAAGCACAAAAGGACAAGTGCAATATGAGTCTACTGAGGTAAGCTTAAAAACACAAAAGGGGCATAGGGGAAAAAAAAACTACCGTACTCATACATTCCTAGGATGAGGTCCAGGTGGCATGTCAGGGACCAGACCCAATAGAGGGATACATATGTTAACCAACTAAAAAGGAGGTGAAAAGAAAAAAGAAAAAGAAAAGACATAGGTAGTGGGGGAGCAGGGCACTAACCCACCTAAGGGGAGGGTATTGTTTATATCTACACAGGAGAGGGAGAGATGGACAAGACTTCAATCCGGTGTGCCAAGACATGAAAGCAACATACCAACATGAAGCAGGGAACCAATAGAGTGGTCTGTGGGGTTGGCCACAGTCCCAATTACGTGGAAACTACCCCTCACCCCAGAATAATTCACTTCAGAGGACAGCACTGAAACTACAACTCAGGGAGAGGGGCAGATCTGATCAGAGCACACAGGACTAAACTAAGAGGGAAGGAGAAAGAGTGGAACACGTCCTGGCCCACGAAGTCCCAAGGGTGATATTCCTGCTGAGAGTAGCCAATGTACAGAGAGGACCATAGGTCTGGCTCACCACAAGACACGACATCCCTCACTGACTCATGGCACTTCAAGAGACAACACTGGAGGTACAGTATTGGAATTGTGCCCTATCTGATCCCACCACTCCGGGGCAAAACACTAAGGGCATGCAACAGAGCAACAAGGGGAGTAAAGGAATGAAGTCCCCAGGGAATACCCAAAATAGACTTTGGGGCCAGGGTCTGGTACCCCATCAGACTAGACTGGAAAATATTTCTAAAGGTCAACAAACAGACCTTGAACGATTTACAGATTTTTTTCTTTTGTATTTGGTCCATGGGTTTTTTTGGTTGTTCTGCTTTTCTTTGATGTTTTGTTTTGTTCTGCCTTGCTTTTGTGCTTATTATTGTTTCTGCATGTCTATCTAGATAAGATAGGTGGGATAAACAATCTGGAGGAGAAAATGACGGGACCGGCGGTTTCAAGGAGACACGGGAGAGTGAGAGATGGGGGAAATTTAAGGGGATGTTAAGAAACCCAGGGACAAGGGAACAACAAGTGATCTAAAATCAATGGCAAGGAGGGTGTAGGAAAGGGAGGGTGGGAAAGGGAGGTAATAAAATGAGTAGCTGATACTGGGGGTTTGGGTGGAAAGAGAATGTTTTGAAAATGATGATGGTGGCAGATGTGCAAATGTACTTGACACAATGGACGTATGTATGGATTGTGATAAGAGTTGTGAGGCCCAATAAAACGATTGAAAAAAAATAAGATGTCACCACTTTGCCTTCCATGCACAGAACCTCTGTAAAGAAAAATTTCCTTTTTTTCTTATAAAGCTTGGAATCAGTCTCAGCTCTGAAATACTTAAATTATCAATTGACCTTATTTTTAGTATATAAAAGAGAAAGGTGAGTGGTATTTAACACATTTAAAACCTGGTTGAAATGCAAGAACTTACCTTTTCTCAGACATTAATATGGCACTTGGCAACTACATATTAAAATGTGTTTAATGCATAATTTGAAGAAGAACATTTTAGAACTTTGAAAAATTTATGAAAGCTGCCATGAATTCTTATACTTCTGACACTCTAAATTTCCCTCATGTCTTCCATAAATGTGCATTTTTAATGTTCTTCTCTTCTCAAACTGTTTCGGCTTTGTTGTCTTCAACTTATAGTCTCTGTATATTTCACAGCCATTCATACCAAAAAGAAAAACAAATTATAACTCACAGTGACTCCACAAGACTCCCTTTTAGATTTCCAAACCTTTCACTCTTTTAAAGGCTGCAGAGTGACTGGTGGACTTGAACCACTGACCTACTGATTGGCAGCTCAGTGTGTTAACTGTTACCCTGGGTTCATATACAGCTACCCTTGGAAGTATTTTAATAACTAATGGTTTTGCAAGTATTTTTACTTTTTTTATCTTGTCTTGTAATTTGTGGGTATGAATTTTTCTCATATTTAAAACTACAAAATCAATAAATTGGTACAGTTTAATAGAATAGAGGAAAATATAGTGAGATGCCATATCGAAGGCACTAAGACTGATGTAATATCTGAATCAGGACCCCAATAGCCACAGGAAGAGGCCAAAAAAACAAAGCACCAAGAAAAAATGTTGTTGGACTGTGTAATGGAATATGCATATATCGTTTATAATGTTACTCTGAGTTAAGCATATGCTCGCTTTCTAATATATACATTGAGGGTATACATCATAATCAAAGTATGCCAGATATTTTGCAATTGGCTTATATTCACTGCCTCATTTTATAAAAAGAGGATGTACAAGGGATTTGTTATGAAGATTGAGCAACTAAAGTTAAAATCCAAGGAATAAAGGTCATGAAGTGAAGGCATTCTTCTAAAAGCTTATTGGTCCAATGGATTATAGGTTCCACTGAAGGTGAAGAATTATTGGACTTGGAATAAGAGAGGAACTTTACTGGGTGAAGTAAAGGTTGTTATTACAGCATCTCAACTCCCTTTAGCCAGGGTTTCAGATACTTGGAGAAAAGAAGCAACTTTATTTGTCAAGTCCAGCAAATACACACATTAGGAATCATGCTGTCAAGATGACTCTTTAAGGGTTTCTGGCTGAAATCTTTTATGAGGGTGAGATTTGGGCAAGGAGCTTTAGGAGTGAAAGTTTACAGGCATCTGATAGTCTGGTGTCACTCAATGATTGGGCACAAAATTTGGTGGCTTGAGCTGTCTCTGTTGTAAAAGGGTGGGGGCACAAAGATAGATTTTTCTCCATATTGGGAGCAGGGAGGGAGGGGCGTTTTTAGCCCCTGTCAGAGCTTCAACCAAGGGACATGTTGAATGCAAAATATTGAACGATGAAGGAAACATCAAAGGAAGATGGAAAGGATATGAGTCAATGTAGCAAAAAAATTAGTCAACCTTCAATATTTTTGAGATGTAGCACATGACCAAGAACCAACGATATTTAACGAAGAAACCCAAGCTACACTGAAGGCCTTATCAAAATACAAGGGTCCAGGACTTGATGGAATACCAATTGAAATGTTTCAACAAATGGATGAAGCACTGAAAGCACTCACTCAACTTTGCCTGGGGATTTGGAATACAGTATAGGACTATACTGTATTTGTATCCATTCCAAAGAAAGTGACCCAACAGAATATAGAAATTATCTAACCATATCATTAATACTATATGCCAGTAAAGTTTTGCCGAAGATCATTCAACAGTTTGCAGGAGTATATGTATAATGAGCTTCCAGAAATTCAAGGCAGTTTTAGAACATTGCTGCTGTCTAATGGATCTTTGCTGAAAACAGAGAATTTCAAAAACATTATTTGCTTGTGTTTTAACTATGCCAGGGATTTGATTATGTAGACTATAACAAACATTTAGAAGAATGAGAATTCCAGCACATTTTACTGTGCTCATGTAAGACCAGCACGTGGGTCCAGTCTGTCGTTTGAACAGAATGAAAGATTTGTATGCCTTAAAATCAAGAAAAATGTGTCTCAGGGTTCTATCCTCTGACCATCTTCTTCAATCTGTATGCTAACCAAATCATCAGAGAAGCCAGACTATATGAAGACATACTTGGGATAAGGATAGTAGGAAGGTTTATTAACAACATACAATATTCAGTTAATACAACCTTGCTGCTGAAAGTGAGGAGGACTTAAAGCACTCGGTGATAAGAATCAAGTATTATAGTCTTCAATATGGAAAATAACTTAATGTAAAAACCCAAATTCTCACAACTGAGCAAATGGTGAAATCATGATAAATGGAGAAAAAAATTGAAGTTGTCGAGAATTTCATCTTGCTTAAATCCACAACAAGTACTAATGGAAGCAGCAGTCAAGATATCAGACACATTGCACTGGGTAACTCTTCTGCACAAGACCTCTTTAAAGTGTTGAAAATCAAGAATGGCACTCTGAGAAATGAGATGTACCTGACCCAAACCATGATATTTTCAGTCAATTTATATCTATAAGAAAATTTAACCTAGAATAAGGAAGATCAAAGAAGAAAACTGCATTTGATACTGGTGTTGACTATCGAAAGTGCCCACGACTTCAAAAAGAAAAATTGGATCAACCGACATGCAGAGTGAGGATTACTCTGTAGCTAAATATCTCCATGACCATTTGTCAACTCTTCCTTCAAGGCTGGGCTGCTTCGGAGACCTGTGCTGGAATGAACATCCTGGCGCTCAAGATGGAGACAAGGGATGGCAGCACCCTCTGCAACAGGCCAAAAGATGGAATGGGCCAGATCAGAGTGTGGTAGTTACATCATTTCATGTCAACTTGGAGATATATAACAGTGTAGGGATGGTATTCAGCTTAATGGTGACTTCTTATGGGCATGGCCTTCTCATCAGGAGAGACCTGGGAATCTCCCCCTATTTTTCTACCTTCACCTTCCTGCTGGTGAGCCACTCCAGAGCCCTGGAGATTCATCCATCACCATTGGATCCACAACACTTTGCACCCACTGGTGCCTTCTGCATCATTGCATGTGACTGTATGAGTCTAAAGAGGGACTTATGGACTAATATCAGGTTTATGGACTTGAACTTGACTGGGCTGGGATGTCTTATTGATGCATAATTATTTCTTGATAAAAGCTCTTTCTTACACATACATGAGTCTGTCGGGATTTTTTTCTCTAGTCAATCTGGCCTAACAAAGAGTTACTCTGAGTGTCATCCAGGCATCAAGCTTCTCTATGCTTCTGCCATGTAGGAAGGAGTGTGGCAACAGAGATCGAATGAAGCCCCCATTCAATTCCTGTGAGCAGAGACTCTCAGCAAGGTAGTAGTCTCTCAGAACACATTTGCATAATTTAGTACTGGGGAGCAGAAAGGTGGAAGGAAACTTTTGGATGGAATTATGAAAGAAATGGTGGTTTTCAGATTTTCAGGGCAGTGCACATTTTCTGTTTACTCACCAATGAAAGATGAATCTACACTTCTAGGTACTTCTTCCTAAGAAACTCTTGACAAAGATATACAAAATATTTCTCAGTGGGATCAAGGAAAACATGGGGAAATTTTTAGAAGAATTCAAAGATCAATAGAAGGGAAAAACAAGAAATGTAGTAAGGAGATAGAAGTCTTAAGTAAAAAGCACCTAGAAATTCCAAAGCTTAATTAGAAAACAGCAGAAGTAAGCAAGTCCATGGAAGAACACAGGTAGAATGAAAACAACGGACGGAAGTCAGTGAGGTAGACGACAAAGTCTCTGAGACTGGCCAGCTTGAAGAGCACGGGGGACAAACGGACAGAGCATAGGGTTTTGTAGGACAGCATCAAGAGAAATAGCCCAGGGTAGGAATTCCAGAATGAGAAGAGAAAAACGAGTCTACACGATATTTTTGAAGTGATCATGGCAGAAAACTTCTCAAGTATGAAAGACAAAATTATCACCCAAGATGTTCAATCAACTCCATTCATGTTAAGCCCTAAGAGAAAAACCTCAAGGCATGTCACACTGTAACTTGCTAGATACAAAGATAAGTAAGTTTGAGAGCAGCTCGAGGCAAAGGAAATGTCACACACAAAGGAGCCTAAATAAGCATAGGTGCTGATGTCTCATCAGAAACTGTGCAAGAGGGCAACGGGGTGACATATACAAAGTCTTTAAAGAAAAGAACTGTCAAGCAGAAATAATGTTCTCAGTAACATTGTCATTCAAAAACGAAGGTAAAATTAGGATATTTTCAGATGAAGCAGAAGTTAAGGGAATTTGTAATCATCAGAATGCAATGTAATGCAAGAAATATTTAAAGAAGTTACCTAAGAAGTAAAGCAGTGACATCAGCCCAATGATCCAAAGTATTGGCACTGAATAACCACCTACATTCATGACAGTAAAATAAATGTGTAATGAGATTATAGGGAGTCTGGGCTACAAAACTTAAATTGGCAATAACATAAAAATAAAAGGGGGTGATTTCTATAGCTAACGACTTTTCACTTGTTAAAGGGGGCAATCTAAGTAATTTGGCAATTAAAAAATTTCAAAAAAGATAACATAGAAAAATTATTCTTGCATAGAACTCAGTATTGAATATAGAAACAAAGAAGCTACCAAGAAAATATATGTATAAATCATTTTGAAAGTAAATTCTTCTCTATTGATAATTAATTGCACTGAATAAAAATGGATTAAATATGCCAGTCAAGAACCAGCCTGGAAGTGGCCATCAAGCAACAAAGCCCACATGGAAGAAGCACACCAACCTATGCAACCACGAGGTGTCGAAGGGATGAGGTATAAGGCATCATCAGAACAAAAAATCTTACCATAGTGAATGATGGGGGGAGTGCGGAGTGGAGATCCAAAGCTCATTAGTAGGCCACTGGAGATCCCCTTGCAGGGGGGTCTCGGGGAGGAGATGAGCCAGTCAGGGTGCGATATAACAATGATGAGAAATACAACTTTCCTCTAGTTCCTAAATGTTTCCTCCCCGCTCCCAATACCATGACTCGAATTCGATCTTGCAAGTCTGGCTGGACCAGAGGAGGTGCACTGGTGCGGATGGGAGCTGAGAATCCAGGGAATCCAGGACGGATGAGCCCTGTAGGACCAGTGGTGTGAGTGGCAAAACAGGGAGGGTGGAGGGAGAATGGGTAGGAAAGAGGGAACCGATTACATGGAACTGTGTGTGACCTCCTCCCTGGGGGACAGACGACCGAAAAGTGGATGAAGGGAGACGTCGGACAGGGCAAGATATGACAAAATACCCATTTATAAACTATCAGGGGCTCATGCGGGAGGGGGGAGCGGGGAGGGAGGGGGAAAATGAGGACCTAATGTTGGGGTTTTAGATGGAGAGAAAATGTTTCGAGAAACGATGTACAAATGCGCTTTACACAATTGATGTGTGTATGGATTGGGATAACAGTTGTATGAGCCCCTAATAAAATGTTAAAAAAAAAGAGTTCAAATCTATATAAAAATAAATGGAAATGATTGTTTTCACCTGAGTTTAAAGTTTCATCATTACAGCAATAAAAAATAAACATAATTGTTTGTAAAAAAAAAAAAAGAACCAGCCTGGTAGCCTGGATTAACAATGTCACACGTCCAGAGGTCATCGATAAGACGCACCGGCAGGAAAACAGATGAAAGGTCTCAGAGGGATGAGTGGGGAGATCCGACATACCAGGTAAGAAGTAATATAAGGAGAGCAGAAGTGGTAATATTAAAATCTGAAAATAAATTTTAAGTCAAAATTTATTGTGGAACAAAGAACAAATATTATATGTACTACTTTTTGATGAAGAATGGAATAATTTTAAAAAGTGAATTAAAAAACAGAAGACTTGAATGAAGTTAAACTTTTGGAACTTAACAGATGTAGAGTAAAACAGTAGCAAAATACATATTCTATTTACTTTCACATGTGTTCAATATAGATTATTTTAGGACAAAAAGTAAATTTCAATAATGTTTAAAATATTAAAAGCATATAAAGCATTTAAGCTAATCTTAATAGAATGAAACTATGAATTAATAACAACAAGAATACAGAAAGTGACATAAATTATGAACATTAAATAAGACCATTAAAATTAAAAATCCATTGGCTTATTAAAGAAATCAAAAGTTAAATTTAAAAGACACTTAGAATTTTAAGAATGTAGTCAAAGAGGTAAAATTTATTAATTTTATCGAATCTTGATCCTAAAGTATTCATTTTTTCAGTAGTCTTATGTGACAAAATGGGAGGAACATTTAAAGTGCTTAGCTGTCGCTCCAACTATGATGATTTAATTGCAGAAAAACACTGGTGGGATTGAGCTGTGAGCAGGCTGACTGATGTTTTACCCAGATCCTTGTTGTTTGAGGGACCAACAGACAGGCAATAGCTATTTAAACTTAAGCAGTTGGCAGACATTGTCTCAAATAAATTGTCCCTATCACTTTCAATGAACAACTAGCAATGTTTGTTGCCATGACAAAATGCAAGTTACCATGCAGAATGTGTTCCTACCCTAACAAGCTCTTCCTCCTCGTGGTTCATTTCGACCTCAGCAAGCTTAAGAACAATGGTAAGGATGGATGTACAACCTTCTGTTGTACCGAGGGTCAATAGGAGTGGGGACCCATTCAATGACTCCTAACAACACTAATAACATGCAGAATTTAGGATGATGGAGAACACATTCCTGCCACGAACCTCTCTTCCCATGAAGTAGGTGGTGATGTTAACACGTGTATAATGTCATATGCCAACCCTTAGAGGTAACACATTACTTAGTGAACCAATCTCTTCCAAATGATACAAAATTATACAGCATCTTCAAATGGTATTACTAAAATCTACTATAAGTAAAAGAGAGTCCAGTTGATTTTAATGTACTACATACAAAAAGTTTATTGATGACAACCTTCATTTTAACTAAGCTTAAAGAAACTATCATTTGCCAATCTGGGGTTTTGTATCAAAAATGTATACTCAGTTGTCCGGAATGGCATTAAAATCTTTTTCTCCTTAACCTCCTGCCACTCTCCCATACCCTCAGAAAGAAACAAATCAATCTATCCTGGAAGAAGTGTAACCAGAATGCTCCTTAGACGTGTGGGTGGTGGGATTTCCTCTCACACACGTTGGGCATGTCATCCAGGGAGGCCAGGCCTTGGAAAAGGACAGCGTGCTTGGTGAAGTTAAAATGCAGCTAAAAAGAGGAAGCCCTTCCATGGGTTGCATTGACACGGTGCCTGCAACAAGGGCTCACATATAAGAACAACGGTGAAGCCGACACAGCGCCAGGCCCTGATCTGTTCTGTTGTACAGAGGGTCCCTATGAGCCTTTATAAGCTTGACAGCCTCTAACACCAACGTGTCAGGGAGTCCCTCAAAGGGCATGGTTGGGAGACCTGTGTATGTCTGACAGACCAAGACTCGTCAGAGCTGGATTAACCATTTCCTGATCTTGTTTTTCTCTGAGGGTTCAGTGGGTGTCTAAGCAGAAACCCAAGGAGCTTACCTATGAACTGGGGAGAAGAGGAGAAATGTACATGTCTAGGATTGTGATAGCTAGTTTGTTGGTCATGCCGCGACCCTTTAATAGAGTTCCTCATGTAGTGGTGACCCCCAACCATAAAATTATTTTTGTTGTTACTTCATAACTGTAATTTTGCTACTGTGACGAATCATCATGTAAATATCTGCTATGCAGGATGTATTTTCATTGTTACAAATTGAACATAATTAAAGCATAGTGATTAACCACAAAACAATATGCAATTATATATTGTGAAGCATTTGTGTTTTCTGATGGTCTTAGGTGACCCCTGTGAAAGAGTCGTTGGACCCCCAAAGGGGTCATGACCCACAGGTTGAGAAGTGCTGATCTAGCTAAAAGTGGACAACTCCAGGATGGGATCTTCTGTAAGCAGTCGAGTAGTCGTAGACAAAATGTTGCTGTTGACAGGGGTCATCGAATTTGTTCCAACCCGTAGCAATCGTACGCATAGCCAAAAGATACACTGCCCAGTCCTGCAGTCTCCTTACCATGTTCCTCTGCCTCAGCGCATGGTTACAGGCACAGTGTCAGTCCGTCTCCTGGAGGGCCTTCCTGTCCTTCACTGCCCTCTACTTTACTAAGCACGCTGTCTTTCTCCAGGGACTGGTCTCTCTGGACAACATGTCTAAAGCACGTGAGGTGGTCTCACCACCATGGCCACTAAGAAACACTGTGAGTTTACTTTTTCTGAGACAGACTTGTCTGTCATTTTAGCACTCTGAGGTACTTTCAAGATTCTTCTCCGGCACCACAATTCAAAGGCATCAATTCTGCTTTGGTCTTCTTTATTTAATCGCTAACTTTCACATGCGTATGGCATGGAAGTGCCTTGGCCTGAGTTGGGGAAGCTTAGCTCTCAGAGTAACATCCTTGTTTTTCAACCCTCTAAGAGGTTTTTCAAATCCTCTAAGATTCAATCAATGCAATGTGCCTTTTGATCTGTTGACTGTTGCGTCCATATGCATCAATTGTTCATCCCAGAAAGACAAAGTCCTCGAGGATTTCGATCTTTTCTTCATTAATATTTTCAACGTTAGGTTGAAACTAGTAAGACTAGCCATACTAACAAGATGTGGAGTAATGTAAGAGACTCTGGGAGAATTGTTTTTCCATGACATGGTAATCTGTGCAAAATGCTATCGATTGAATTATGTCCTTCCAAAAGATAATTTGAGACCCTTACCTCTTTCCTTCAGAATGTCACCTGTTTTGGAAATAGAGCATTTGAAGGTGTTTTCAGGTATATTGACAAGAGATCATACTGAGGCTGAGATGATCCTAATCCTATATAGATGGCGGCTTTATAAAAAGAAAAAGATGTGCAGAGACAGAGACAAGGGAAGCATACAACAGTGGAAACACAGTGCAGACCAAGAGAGACGACGGTTGGGTGGGCATACAAGAAGCTTGGGGACAGACAGAACAATTTTTCACTCAGAATTTCACAACAGAATCTTAGAAGAAATTAACATCACTAATTTATTTCTCTAACCTCTATAATTTTGAGACAATAAAAGTATGTTCCTATAAGTCACTTCATTTGTAGTAGTTTGTGGTGGGGGCCCTAGAAAACAATGAAGGCACTGAATATAGAATTTCACTCTCTAATCACTGTGGTTATTTATAGTTCTATAGTAAACCGATGTATTTATTTTAAGTAGGATATATCATTAATAGTTACATGACCTATACATATAATTATTTAAAAGAGTCAAACAATTGAGGAAGCTATTTTTAAAAATATGTATCCTGTATTGCTTAAAAACTTAATTTTATTGATAAAGGACAATTTCATTGTCTGCTCTTCTTTTTAATTTATTGAAATTCACTTTACTGTTTAAAACAGCACCCAAAATGACTCATTTACAGACAACCCAGGTGTTTCCTTTTTAGAAAAAAAAATTCTCCTACATTCTTTCTTTTTAAAAATAAAATTAGTCTTTCCCTTTGGTCATCCGATTTAACACCTCATTGTCAAATGTTTAGGTTTCAAAATGCTCATAACTGGGTGTGCAGCTCTTGCTTTCACTCTGAAATGGAATACTTCAATTGTGTTTAATACCATGTATACCAAACGAAACTCAAAAGTAATGAACACAACACATGTAATGAGACCAAAAGAAAGTAAGAATTTTAAAACTAGCTCATTTTAGGGAAAGAGCTACTTCTTGAAGACCTCTGAGAAAGTGGCATAGTTTTAATTAGGAACAGGCACTCTATTCCAGGGAGCACTGACACTCCACCTAAGGCCACTGAAAAGACAAAGTGCTTCATTGTCTGACCTGATGTCTTCAGAGCTGGGAAGCAGCAGTAGAAAGAATCTTACATTTTGTACTGAATAGGACTGGTGTTCTCTCAGTTAGCATCTGATTTCTTTCACTGGGGAGCAGGTCAATAGCTCCAATCAAGTACAACCTAGCTAGCTAGCTACTGGTAGTAATTTCTGATATTTATTATTATAATAATGCTATATTTAGAAATCACCTGGCAAACAGAATAGTCTCAAGGCACTTTGAAAAAACGTTGACAACCAATTTACAATATACATATTATGGAAATACCATTTCTTGCTTGTGGATGCAGACATCTCCTGGGTAAAACCTGACAAGTGATTAACAGAATACAGCAATGTTGCATAACAGCCAAATAATTCTTCACTTAATGAAAGTTGTTGGTGGGGATCTTAAGATAGACAGAATATATATGAACAATTAGTGTTAGGTTAAGGCACCAGGATTAATAGTCATACTTTAGAAACATGCCATAATTTTAATAAGCACAATGAGCTCTTAAAAAGATAGAATGTGTTATGTAGCAAAGTGTACCAAATAAATAAGAGCAATACTATTTCACTGAGTCACTAGAATATGGTACACATTTAAAGGGGTCCTCTACCTAAAAGATTCCCTTTGGCCAGTGGGTCCTGCAGGTATGCAGGTTTTGAGTGCCTGTTCTGCCCACATTAAAGATCAGCTCCACACATTTTGGGGGGCATTTGAAATGCAACAGAAACTACACAAGAGTTACCAAGGATATAAAGATAAATAAAGCATGGATTCGGAGCTTGAGGGATTCACTACACTACGACACGTTCTTTGGACACTTTTAGTCCTAGGATCTCTCCAGTGAGGCGATGAATCAGTGTGGAAAAGAACTGACCCTCCTGTAAAATATGAGGATGGATACTTTCAGAAGAAATGTCAGCTAGCTTTACTTCATGAAATGTGACAGAGCCATCAGAGTAATGTACCTTTTAAATAAATATTACGCACAGTTAAAAATAAAGTACAAATAAAAGCAGTAGCTCATTTTACCCTCCTAGAGAAAGAAAATCAGAGTTTGACAAAATATTCAGAAGGGTTTTTGGTAAACGAAGATAAAGTGGGAATTATTGACATTTACTCTGGGACTGCTAAAATATAAACATACACATGTGTGCAAATGAACATATCATCATCGGCTGTGATAGAGTAGATTCCCATCCATTGTCACAGGGGAAAACTGTCCTTTAGGAATTTTTGTTTATAATGTTGATGAAACCAAATAGCCAGATCTCTCTCTGCCAGAGATATTGGGTAAGTTTCAACCATGAAGGGATCAGGTCTCAAGCATCAAAGAACAAAAAAATCATATCATTGTAAATGAGGGTGAGTGCAGAGTGGACACCCAAAGCCCATCGGTAAGCAACTGGACACCTCCTTACTGAAGGGTTCTGGGAAGGAGATGAACCAGTCAGGGTGCAGGGTAGCAACGAGGAAACAAATAACTTTCCTCTAGTTCTTAAATGCTTCCTTCCCCCCACTATCATGATCCCAATTCTACTTTACAAATCTGGCTAGACCAGAGGATGTACATTGGTACAGATAGCAACTGGAAGCACAGGGAATCCAGGTCAGATGACTCCTTCAGGACCAGTGGTGAAAGTGGTGATGCCTGGAGGGTGGAGGGAATGTGGGGTGGAAAGGGGGAACTGATTACAAGAATCTACGTATAACCTCCTCCCTGGGGGATGGACAACAGAAAAGTGGGTGAGGGGAGATGTTGGACAGTGTAACATATGACAAAATAATAATAATTTATGAATTATGAAGGGTTCATGAGGGTGGGGGGAGTGGAGAGAGAGGGGGGAAAATGAGGAGCTGATATTAAGGTCTCAAGTAGAAGGCAAATGTTTTGAGAATGATGATGGCAACAAATGTACAAATGTGCTTGACACAATGGATGTATGTATGGATTGTGGTAAGAATTGTACAAGCCCCCGATAAAATGATTTTTTAAAAATTTCAACCACAATCATTTTGGTTACCAACTTATCATCTAACCATTACATCACCAAGGCTTCTTGCAATTAATTGAAATAAGGTTTTTTTTAGTATTAGTAAAATGATAGGAATGCATCCTGTAAGATACTATTCTATAAGGGCTATTTCTTATTTAGTCCACCTGAATGTTCAGGCTTTATTAAAATACATGCTGCATTCATCTGGCTATGTAGAAGAGTATTTTGTTTCAGAGTCATTAAGAAAATATTTCTATTAGATTACTCAGAATGCCTGAAATTGAATTAAAATATAATTTAAAATAATAATATGTTCTTACATATTAATTGAAAATACATTCTATTAGTAATTCTTTTAAACTTATCATAGAATGAAAAATTTACACCTAATGGCTCACTTTTCAAGTGTTATTATTGTTATTGTTGTTATTATTTTTTCTCTGGTTTTGCATTAATTGATAATTCTTTTTGTTGTGGTACTGGTGGTGGTGGTGGTGGTGATGAGTGTGTTAATATTAATTAGCATGAGGCGGATGATACTACAGTGATTTACATGGTTAGCTTATTAACTGGAGAGTTCAATATTTGAGTCCACACAGAGGATTCTTAAAAGGAAGTTCAGGTAATCTGTCAAAAAATGACCCATGGAAATGCCTTTAGGGCACAATAGTACATTGACATACGTAAGTAAGTGATTAGTTACACACCGGTTTACTGGAATTATACTAAAACCCAAACAATTGGTATTCATCAGGAATAACTCTTTAGTCAATGAAAAGATAGTCTTTGAATTGAGAGGCAGGAAAACAAATGTCACTCTTCCTCCTTTTACTACCTAATTGCTAACTGGCATGTTGCACATCTTAAATCTACAGCATTTTTCATATCAGATGGTGGGAAACTGAAGTGTGCCTGGCCTGCTCCCAGCACTGGTGACCAGGAGACTGGGTCAGCCAGTCCGAGTGGGAGACACAGCTCCACAGTCTGAATATGGGAAGAGAGCTGCAGTACACATATTCCAGCAAGGACCTTCTCCACAGCCCATCTATCTCTAGAACTAATAGAAAGCTATCTCCTGGAGGTGCCTGGCTCCTCCCAAACGCAGTTAAAGGATACGCAACTCTAAAGATATCTGCTGCTCCCTTTGTCCCTTATCCTAAAGAGTGTTTTGTACCTGTTGTCTCTTGCATGCCTTTGAAGTATTCCCCTTGAAAGCTTGGAATGTTCAAGATCAGTCCATTGCCCCCTTGTCTGACGTGGAAGGATAACCCGAGGCTGCTTGCCTGAAGAGCTCTGTTTAAACCCACTGTCAAATAAATCCCCCTTCTCACTTCTAAGAATGGAGGCCAGTCCCTTGGGCTCTGCTGGCTGTCTCCTTTCACTGCACAGGTTGTTCCACAGGACCGTTCCACTGTGGGGCTGGACTCCACATCAGATGTTTGAAGTAAGAGATCAAAGTCAATCTAGTGCTAATGTTTATGGGCAGGCTAATATGGCAAAAAGAATGGCATTCCCACGAAAGGAAAGCTCATCAACAACCTGTGAGCTGTGGTGGACACAATTTTTCTTGCTGAAAATGAAGCAGACTTGATGCGCTGACGGGTGAAGCTCAATGACTAGTCCTCAGGCAGAACCACACCTCCTCATAAAAAAAACACAAACCTCAACTGGACTGATAAGCAACATCATGAAAATCAAGCAAACATTGAAGCCATTTCCATTTTACTTGGATCCATAATCTACAGTCATGGAAGCAGCAATCAGGAAATCAAACAAGGAACTCCATTAGGCAAGTCATCTGCCAAATATCACTTTGAAGGATAAAAAAGCCAAGATGTCACTTTGAAGTGGGTGAGAACCCACCGGACGGCATCTAACACTAAATAGAAACAACCAGGAGCTCTGTGTGTGTGTGTCTGTAATTGGTTGCAGCAGCAATAGGAAACGAATAGAGCAAACAAAATAAGTAAATAATACTCAGTTTGCATCATCGTTTTTCGTTGCCTTTAAAGATCATTTAATATGACAATTAGTCACCTCCATTAACAAAAGTAAGTGATTGATAACCCAAAAAATTATTATAAAAACTTAGTCACTACAGTAAATTCTTGGTTACGGGTTAAGGAGTAACTTTGTATCCCATGTCATCTTATACCCATCTCTCTCATAGAGGATATTTGGTCTGCGGGGAAATAAATAGCTAGACTCATTTGACAATCTTTGCAAACAATTTTATGTTTAGGACCTAAAGGCTTTTGGATATCATTTCTTTCTTCCATTCTGCTCTTGAAAAATCTCTGTAGTATAAAACAGAGCAGCTTCCAAACTGCTGGGACAGTCAAAGTCACAACCATTTAAACTATGAGGCAAACAGGAAGGATTATCACAGAGCTGGGTTACAGAGAGAACCTTAACGAAGTTAGCATCACTTTTCTTAGCTTTGAGATATTAGTATTCTGGAGTTGGACATTAACATGCCAAAATGGTCTAAAAGATTAATGACTAACTTCAAAGAACTCTTAATGACAAAATGAAATCCCATTATGTTGTCTCTCTTTTCTTATTCTGTGTTGTTTCACATCACAACGTGAGATGCTGAGATGAGAGTGGCTCTCCACTTGGCCACATGTTTTCATCTTTGGGCGATTTGTCTTTGGTAACACCTTCGAAAGGTGAAATAAAGAACTAGCATCATGTAATGCCAGGAACAGGTACTTCATTTTTTATCACCGTTTTTCCTTCACTTAACTCTTGAATAATGAAATACCTAAATTAAATAAAACAGAATACCTAATTTACTTTCTGGTAAATTTAATTAATCACTTTCTAAATTCTTGAAAATTTACACAAATAATCAGGAATTCTAAACTTTGCAGTTTTTATGATGAAAGCTGGCAATCATACTTAACCCTTAGAACATGACATTTCATTTCTGAACATTAGATTAATTTCAAATATTCTGAATAGCTTTCAATACATTGTAGATGGCCAAAGCTAAAGAGTATTTTTTTAAATGACTGAAAGTGTTGATGAGGGATTGAAAATATTAAGACAAGATGGCGTGATGTTAAGTGACTAGTACTATTATGTAGCCCGGACATCATCAGTCATACATATCAGATGATGATATCTCAGGGGGTATAGAGGATGATATACAAAAGCCTTCTTTTGTTTTTTCTTCTCCTAAATCCTTTCTGTTTTCATAATTGTTGAAAAGACCAATGTTACCACTTATTATATTTATAAATTTCTGGATTATAGATACATAGACACATATTTTCCTAATACCAAAATATGTCAGCTTTTAAATTACAATAGGATGCCAAATATTTTCTCTCATTTGAGTATTTTGAATAAAGGCAAAGAAACTAGGTAAAAGGAGTTGCTAGATTGTCTTTGAGAGCAATCATAGGAAATGGGGCGACAGCGCACACACAGCCTTCTCCCTGTCCACGTCTGCCTTCTCTGTTTTCGTCCTCTCTGTCTCCGTATCCTTCTTCTCTCAGGCCAGACGTTTGAGAGATGTTGAAAAATTTAGCACACTTACCAGTCTGATTTGAGACATAACCAATGAGCTGAGTGATAATATATTTCTAATTTTTCACCCTATGGGCCCAAGTGGAAAGAAAGTTGGAATTGTAAAAGAAAGAAAATTCTAGGTGAAAATTCTGCTTTGGAATCATTTTATGAATTTTTTTCAGTTTTCTTTCTGTTCTCCATTTTTCAAAAACCTAGATATCGTATATAACTGCTTTTAGTCTTTCAGGACATTCTTCAAGAACAAAAGAATCATGCAAGAAAGGAAGAAATACTGGGGGTGGGGGGTGGGAGGTGGGAGGGAGTTTCTACTTAGGTTTGTTACTAATTGCTCTTCCATCACGAGGAAACCACTGTTGTTAGCAAGTGGGTGAGAGGAGCAAACTGTGAGGTGACTAGTTTGTCATTAGACCCAGATCCAGTTATTGGAATAATTCAACTCTTACCGGCTTTTCAAGCCATTCTACTATAACCTAAAAGTAGAAGGGAATGAGGGATTGGATGAGATTATATATATAATTATACGATATACAGTATGTTATCTGCAGTTTCCTTTAAGCAATCAGGGGAGAATTTGTGGAATTAGTCATAAAATGACCAAAGTATCTTTAAAACACCCAAATAAACGTTCCCCGAGAATGTATCAAACTGTGTCATATCTTTTCTATTCCATAAACTTTTACGTTTTATTAGAGACCCATTGCATGAACTCTCCTTTCCCACTCTAAATTTCCCAGAACTCAAAGACCCTCAGCAGAAAGATCTACCTCCCTCTGAAAAGGAGGTACAGGAGAAGCCTGGACCTCGACGCCAATGTGTTCTAGGAGGAGCGGCTAGCAGCAATACAGTCAGACATCCGAATCGATTTTTCCATAAGAAACAACTGAAAACGGATTAATCTGTTCTCGACCACCAAGTTTTTATCCTCATCTTGAATTTTTGTACAAAACATTACACAAAAACTTCAAAGTAAATAAGTTCAGAATTAAAGAATGTAATTTAAAGAAGAATTACACAACGTTTAAAACGTTTTTAACAACTGCAGCATGGCCCATACCTGGAGACGGATGAGGATCTGGATCTGTGGACTCGGATGTGGAGAGGAGGTGTGGAGAGAGAGTCTGTTTGGAAGGGGAATCCCCTTCCATCAAATGAACTGGTCGCTGCTTTACAGGAGTTTTTTCCTTCTTTGCCTTTTTTCACTAGGGCCTGGCTGGCTTTCTCCTTAAGCAACAGCAAAACCACCTGTCTAATGTGGTCTGCTGTTGGCGTTTCCTTAACTGGTTTCTAAAAGAGTTACTAAATTATCATCAACAATATCGATAACATGGTTAACCAGTTCATCATGATGAATCTCAAAAAAACCCCAAACAAACCCTTTCTTAGGACCTATGTTTTTTTGTCTAAAAACAGTATAAAAAGCCACAAAAACTAAGAAAATTACAGCAAAACGCTGGACTACAGCTGCAAACGGTTTAAGTAACGCGTGCAAACCGACAGAAACATGAACTGCTTTTGTTTACAACAATCACCTGCGTCGAGTCGGCTTCTAGTGTTTTGTTCGAGCGCCGGGGCACAATGTTCTCAGCATTTCGTGTCGAAATCCGATTCTGTGGAGCCCAGATGCGGCGGAGTACGGGGATCTGCGGTAGGAAAGCCGGACAATGGAGGCCACGCAGACACAGCCGGGCCGCCGTGAATTCCCATCATTAGTTTTATCTTCAGAAAGTTCACATCGATTCGCCCTCACCCTCCCTCCCCTTTTGTGTTATAGATATTTTCTTTATCCAACAAACGATCCACTTTCAAAATCAATCTCTCTAGCTTTTCCACCAACTTTTCGGTCTCTGTTGCTTGCATGCTGGTGCCTAACACCTGACAGGTGAACAGCGGATGTTAGAAGGGGCGGGGACTGAAGAGGAAGGTCAAAAGCACAGGGGTGGCTTTTCCTGCATTGGTAATGCTGTTCCCATCTCCTTTCTGTCTCTCTTTTCATCTTTTTTTGCCTCCCTCTAGACCCATTTTCCGCTAGTAATTCTTTTATTTATACATGGTCTTTATGACTTGTTTCTAACATTATTATTTTAAGTCGAAATAATGCTTTCCCTTGATGCTCACTTTACACCTATGCTCTTGATCCTGGTCGGAATGTAAATGGTTAAAGAACGAGGCAATACGATTTAGCTTTATATATTCAAGTGGTGCCTCGTGCCGTGTAAGGCATGACATAATACTTCATCAATGCCGCTTTACCAGTTTTGTGAAAGCGTGCATAGGGAGTTTGCTAAGGGAATAGAATTTTGAAATCTCAGCCTAGGCCTGGATAATTATGTTGCCATAAATATCAGCCTTAAACTACAGCTCTCTGTTGACTAATTTAAATAAAACTGCTGCTCTCTCTGTTCTCTAATGAGCTTAATTTACAGACGCATGTCCTCAACTTGTGAACTGGTTGAGTTCATAATTAGTACTGAAAGGAGGGAGCCATTGGTGATAAAAAAAACTGGCAAATATTGGTGATATGAAAATACAGGGTGGGGATACAAGTGAGACCGGTAGAGAGGAAGTGACTTTGTGATAGCTACAGTTCTGCAAGTAGAACTGCAATCATTTGTTCCATCTGTCTCTTATTTTTGAGAGGCAACGGATTAATCATGAGAAATTGTGTTGAAATAAAATTTATGGGTTTACTCAGATCATCCCACTTAAAATTAAAAAGGTTGTCCAATTTATCTATCTCTTTCTCACCCTCAAAATTTTAACTCAGTCATGAAGGGCATATGAGAAAATTCCTCATCATTTCTTAGGTGATGATGTTCATTACTATAATGGAAGGAAAAGAAATACTTGTGATTTCAAATTTAGGGCTCAATTACCTAATTGCACTGAGTACTCGAAAATTTGTTAACTATTAATTATTTTCCTTTCTTATGTGTTAAATACAATAACTCACTCATTTTGCTTTTAATATAAGTTTTCATTGTATTACTTCATGCTATATTTGTGAACTCATAGTATAAATATAATTATTACTAAATTAATTCCATACATAAAAAGAAATGTCAGTTCTTTTATATCAATGGGTATTTTATAATGGCTGTATACTTAGTCAAAATTATACCTTTGGTCCAAACATAAGTGAAAAATGTGGCTAAAAAGCATCTCTCTAAACTTGCTAAAATTGCATAAACTTAATGTATAAAGAACTTTAAGAAAAGGGTTGTTTTATTTTCTTAAATGTACTCTTTAGAGCTACCATTTCATTCAAAGTATTCTGTATCATAAGTGGTGTGTACAGTACAAACACATTAATCACCACAACAATATGTACAATAATATTTTTGCTTTTATTTAAGCTGTATTAAAGTTTGGAAAATCTATTTGTCAATCCAGTTGCAGTAGATAAAAATAGGTGTAAGTGAAAAGTGGTATATATAAAAATCAGCTGAAACTAGACCTTGAAACACTAGAGCAAGGGTACTCAAACTGTTTAAACAGGGGGCCAGTTCAGTTTGAGGACGCCTGCACTAGAGAGACTTCAGTATCAGTCCCTGATAGAAATGCCTAATACCAAAGGGAGAAAAAATCACAGATGGACAATCAAGCCATCACACAGAGTAGAGTCTGTTGTAAATCTAAGTAGTAATCGTTGCCATTTACAAAAATGCCTTCTCTTATTCTCTATATTCCCAAAGTACATATGTCTAGCAATGTTCTTTAGGAACATCGGGGTTTTTGCTTGGTTTTGAATTTAAATTTTTTTAAAACAACATTGAATTGGTTTATATATCTTTTGTATTTTGTACACTTTTGAACTACTGCTATTATAATACTGAGATCTGTAGCTTCAGTTTCTAAGTAGGAGACATATAAATGTGACTTGAGGGTAAAAGTTCAAGAATCAAGGATTACAGGATTATGGATATAATATGTAAATTGATTAAAGAGACAGTAGTGAACATGACAGAATATGGTTTTATTACTGTAAAATATCTAGAGTACAATGTAGGAAGGAGTTCAATAGTTTAGATATAAAGTATAATAACAAAACTTATAGAGGTATAATATAAAAATAGATGAAATCAATATTTGCTCTCTTATTCTGTGTTCACTTGGTAAATGATTTATTTGTTTCATCTGGTCTTCATTTTGGAAGGTAATATAAAATTAAATAAATTTAATTAAATAAGCACAAAATAAACATGTGTCTTTTCAAGACAATAAATCAATATAAAATCTGTACTGTCAATATAAATTAATGATCACAAGTAAAAACAATTAGAACTGTCCCAGGTTTGGGTAGAGGGAAAGAACAACGCTAGCTGGAGGAAACTGCATAAACTCGGAAGATTGAAGTTAATGAGGGGCAGGGTGGTCTTCTCCCCACATACTTCTTCACTTTACATGTGGAGGAAATAATCAGAGAAGCAGACTTGTAGGAACAAGAGTGCTGTACAAGGATTGGAGGGAGGCTCGTAAACAGCCTGTGATATGCAGGTGACTCATCCTTCTTTGTTGGAAGTAAGGATGACTTGAAGCACTTGTTGATAAAGATTAAGGATTGCAACCTTCAGTGTGAATTACCACTCACTGCAGAAAAGACCAAAATCCTCACAACTGCCAGGAAGTAACATCATGATATAAAGAGAAAAGATTGAAGTTGACAAGTATTTGTCTTGCTTGGATCCATAATCAATGCTCATGGAAGTAGCAGTCATGAGATGAAATGATGCCTTGCATTGGGTAAATCTGTCGCACAAGACCCCTTAGAATATTGAAATGCCAGAATCATCCCTTGAGGACTACAGGTACACCAGGACCATGCCATGGTGTTTTAAATTGCCTCATATGCTCATGAAAGTTGGGCATTGAAAGAGGAAGGTCAAAGAAGAGTCAGTGCATTTGAATTATGGCACTAGTGTAGAATATTGAATGTACCACGGGCTGCCAAAAAACCACCACATCTGTCTCGGAGAAGAACAGCCATCATATACCTTGGAGGCAAGCATATACGTTGGACATGCTATCAAGAGGCACTCATCCCTGGAGAAGGACATCGTGCTTGGTAAAGTGGAGAGGCAGTGCAAAAGAGGAAGGACATCTGCAAGGTTGATGGACACAGTGGTTGCACAATGGGTTCCAACATCAGAACCAGTGTGAGGATGGCACAGGACAGAGCAGTGTTTCATTCCGTTGTACATAGATAGAGTCACTATAAGTTGGAACCAACTCAATGACACCTAAAAACAACAACAACAGGATATTTATTGAAATAGAATGAATGGATCTTTTAAAGTATGGTTCACAAAAAAGATAATATTGCGTTAAGAGAACACATAGGTCCTGTGTGTGTATGTCACAGGCTAGGTTATCAAAAACCTTAGGATCATACAATTGTTTGTGAATTCCAAAGTTCAACAATATATAACAAAATGCATTCCTAATATGTAATCTATCTCATTAGATGGGGATTAAATTACATTTCAATTAAATAAAATACAGTTTCTTCATTGAGCATATGATTGTAAGAGTTGAGAGAGCCTCATTAAATTATATGAAAAGATAAATATATTTTATGGTAATGTTTCTTTTCATTTGTTAAGATGTCAAGAACAAATACTTAAAAGTAACACACACACACACACACACACACACTCACAAAGTAATCCAGCTTCTCTAATTGTTTCCAGAGCACATAGATTAGATAAGTATGGTGAGAAGATACAACCCTGTTGAACACCTTTCCTGATTTTAATTGGTCCATTATTCCCTTCTTCTGTTCCTGCAACTCTCTTTATCCATGCACCAGGCCCACATGAGCACAATGAAGTGTTCTGAAGTTCCCAATCTTCTCAAGATTATCCATAATCTGTTCTAAGCATACAGTTGAACACCTTGGCATAGTCAATCAAACACAAGTAAGCATCTTATCTGCTTTCAACCAAGTTCCATCTGACATCAGCAATGATATCCCTTGCTCCAGGTGCTCTTCTAAACCCATCCTCAACCTGCTCTAGCAGCTCCTCTCAATGTGCTACAGAAATCTTTGTTGGATGATCGTCAGCAAAATTTTACTTGCATGTCATATCAATGTTATTCTATAATTTGAGCATTCTTTGGGGTACCTTTCTTTGGGATGGGTACAAATCTGGTTCTCTTCCAGTCAGTTGGCCCAGAAACTGCCTTCCAAATCTCCTAGCATAAGTGAGTGTTTCCAGGGCTTCATCAGCTTATTTAGACATTTCACTTAGTATTACATTAATCCCTGGCACGTTGTTTTTAGATAATGTTTTCATTGCAGATTGAACTTCTTCCTTCAGCCCCATTGGTTCTTGCTGATATGCTATCACTTGAAATGGTGGAATGTCAACTAGTTGTTTTGGGTACAGTGATTCTGTATATTCTTTCCATCATCTCTCGATACTTCCTGCCTCATTCAATATTTTGCCCATGGAATCTTTCAATATTGCACCTCGAGGCTTGAAATTTTTCTTGAGTTCTTTCAGTTTAAGATATGCTGAGCATGTTCTTCTGTGGGGGAAGCCAGGCCCCCACAACTAATCGCGGGTTCGATAGGTGCAATTGTGCAGTTAAAAAATAAATATAGATTATAATAAAGTCATGGAGAATAATAGGAAAGAGTAAAATAAAGAAGTCAGACATATTTCATGGTTGCATGCTCACCTCGGCTCCTCTTTCTGGTACACATGGAGATGGGACACGCAAGGGCAGGAGAGAGAAAGAGCAATTTATAGCTAACCAAGGCGCATATCTTTTGGGGGGTGCGCATCCTAATTACAAGTAAAATCATATGTCACAGGAAGGGGTTGTACAATAGTCATACACGTCACAGGAAAGGGATGTAAAATAGGCATAAGCAACAGAAAGGGGAAGAGCTAGGGGTATACATGTAGTAGGAAGGGGAGGGACTGGGTTATACATGTCACAAGAAGGGGGACCCTAGATTCATGATGATGGCCTGACCCTGGTCACCCTTGAGTGGGCTTGACCTCCCTGATTCTCCTACAGGGAAACAATCTACTACTATCCTTATCAAAAGGGAGTCGGCCCTACTTAGGGTGGGACAGACTATACAGTCTGATTGCTCTAGATGGTTGATAACCCATAGGGAGAATGATCCCTGACCTACTTTTGTTGACCTCCAAGTGTATAGTCATTTACCATGTGTAGCAAGCAGCTAAGTTTGGCATATATTTGGGTGAGACAACTTGGGAGAAATCATTCTGTTTCCCACATTCTTCCCTTTTGGTTTTCTAATTCTAGGTCTTGGCACATTTCATTATCTTCTTTTAATTTGTCTTCTTGAGCTAGCCTTTGAAATCTTCTACTAAGCTTTTGACCTCATCATTTCTTCCATTTGTTTTCACTACTATGATTAAGAACAAGTTAAGAGTCTCTTCTGGTATCCACTTTTATCTTTTCATTCTCACCTGTCTTTTTAATGAGTGTTACCCTCTGCATGGATGATTTTCTTAATGTCCTCCCACAGCTCATGGGGTCTTTTGTCATTTGTGTTCAATGGGTCAAATATGATCTTGAGAGTTTCTCAAATTCAAGTGGGATAGACCCAAGGTCATAATTTGGCTTTTGTGGGCTTGTTTTAATTTTATTCAGTTTTGTCTTGAACAATTGAGGTTATTTGGAGCACAGGTGCACCTGAACTAAGCCATTTTGAATGACATCATATCCACATAGATGTTAGACATTGAGTAAAGAGGACCAAAGAAGAATCAATGCTTTGAATTGTGGTGCTGGAGAAGAATATTGAAAATACCATGGTCTTCAAAAAGGGATAAACAAATTTATCTTAGTGAAGTACAGCCACAGTTCTTCTTGGAGGCAAGGCTGGCAAGGCTTTATCTTCCATACTTTGGACACATTGTCAAGAGAGACAGGTACCTGGCAAAGGACATCATGTTTGGTGAAGTAGAGGGGCAGCAAAGAAAAGGAAGTCCCTCTGGGAGGTGGATTGATGCCATGGCTGCAACAATGGGCTGAAGCATAGGAACCATTGTGAGGATGGAGAACTGGGCAATGCTTCGTTCTTTTGGGCATAAGGCCACGATGGATTGAAACCAAACAGAGGGCACCTAAGAAGCAATTGAAGCTATCATGGCTTGAGTCAGTAACATCTTATTCCTCAAAATAACCTGCATGGTTTTCAACATGTTAGAGAGGTCGTGTGCAACAGATTCATCCAATGCAATGTGTCATTTGAGCTCTTGACTGATGCTTCCATGGACATTGATTACAGATCTAAGCAAGATATAATCTTTGACAATTTTAATCTTTCTCTATTTATCCAGATGTTACCTATTGGTCCAGTTGTGGGGATTTGGGTTTTCTGTACACGGAGATTAATCCATACTGAAGGCTGTATCCTTAATCTTCATCAGCGAGTGCTTCGAGTCCTCATTATTTTCAGTAAACAAATATGTATTATCTACATATCACATGTTGTTAGTAGGTCTTCACCCAATTCTGATGCAGCTTTTTAATTCATATTCTAATGTACACATTTCCTGATTTTAAACCAGGTAGTATTTCTGTTGCTCTGTTCACACAACTACAACTTCATCCATGTTTAATTTCTGCATGAGCACAATGAAGTATTCTGAAATTCACAGTCTTCCAAAGGTATCCACAGGTTGTTGTGATCCACACAGTAAATGCCTTCACATCGTCAAAACACAAGTCAGCATTTATCTGGAATTCTCTACTTTCAGCTAAGGTTCATCTGACATCAGCAATGATATCCCTTGCTTCACATCCTCTTCTGAATCCAGCCTAAAACTCTGACAACTCCTTGTCAATGTATTGCTGAAATCATTACTGGATAGCATATGGATGGATGAAATCATACTTGCATGGCATATTAATGGCACTGCTGTATAATTTGCACATTGTGTTGGGTCACCTTTCTTTGAAATGGGTACAAATATGATCTCTTCAAACCAGTTGGTCAAGTAGCTGTCTTCCAAATCTCTTGGCATAAAAGAGCGAGTGCTTCCAGTGCTTCAGCAGCTTATAGATGATTTCAAATAAAATCCCATCCATTCCCATAGCTTACTTTTTTACTAATACCTTCAGTGCAGCTTGGACTTCCATCAGTTTCATTGGTTATTGATCATGTGCTCCTATTGAAATAGTTGAACATCGAGTGATCTCTGTATTCTTTGCATTTTTGATGCTTCCTGCATCATTCAATATTTAGCCTGAAGAATCTTTCAATAGTGCAATAAAATATTTGGATCTTTTTCTATGTCTTTGAATATTTCATTATAATATTTCACTCTGTCTTCTCTAGCACCCTATGAAATTTTCTGTTCACTTCTTTTTCTGTTCCTTTCTTTCACTTGCCTTAGCCACTCTACAATTAAGAGATATTTCCGTCTCCTTAGTTATCAATTTTTCTTTCCTGTCTTTTTAATGAACTTTTGATTTCTTCATGAATGGTATTCATGTCCTCCTATAGATAATTAGGTGTTCTTTCGATGCAGCAAATCAGTTCTTGAGATGTTCTCAAAAGTCAGGTGAGCTCTCTTCAAGATTGTATTTTGGCTCTCCTGGACTTGTTTAATTTTCATCAACTTCAACGTGAACTTGTATATGAGCAATTGATGGTCCATTCCACAGTCGCCCCCTGACCTGGTTTGAGCGGCTGAGTTGAGGGTCTCTATCGTTTCTTCTCACAGATGTTGTCAATTTGATTCTGTGTGTTCCATCTGGAGAAGTCCAGATGTAGAGTCATAGATTTTGCTGCTGAAAAAAAGTGTTTACTATGAAAAAGTCATTGGTCTTGCAAATTCTATCTTTTGTCACCAGTTTCATTTCTATCACAAAGAACATATCTTACAACTACTATTCTTTCTTCTACATTTCCAACTTTTGCATTTCAATTGCCAATCATTATCAATAGAATAGCTAAGACAAATGGAAGAAGTGATGATTTCAAGTCACTGAATGGAAAATTTCAATAGGTAGCTCTAGCATACAAAATAAAGTAATATCATTAAAGTTTCAAAGACATGCAGTCAATCAACCAAAAAGTTTCCTCAGCTAGCGTTGTTCTTTCCCTCTACCCAAACCTGGGAAGTTCTAATTGTTTTTACTTGTGATCATGCATTGCATATCTTAAACTGAAAGAGTTCAAGAAAAAAAATAAAGCCTCAAGTTCAAGTTAGAAATATTCTATGGGCAAAATATTTAATGACACAATAAGCATCAAAAGAAGATAAGGCTGCTATCTTATAAATAACAAGTTGATACTGAACCATTTCAAGAAGTGACTTATGATTCAGGACCGATGTCACTGAAGCTACAGAAATTGACAGCATAGCAAGTGAAGTGTTTCAACAGCTGATGAAGCAGTGAACACACTCACATACCTATGTCTAGGATTTTGGAAGAGAGCTTACTGGTCAACTTACTGGATGATATCCATATTTGTACCCTTTCCAAATAAAGGTGATCCAGCAAAATGCACAAATTAGAGAACTATATCATTAATATCCACCACCGATCTGTAAGTATGTCTTACTGTAGTGGCTTGTGTGTTGCTGTGATGCTGAAAGCTATGTCAGTTATTTAAAATTTCAGCAGAGTCATCAAAAGTGAGCAGGTGTCAGTAGAGTTTGCAGTCTAACAACATACTACAAAGAAGCCGTTTACTGTCCACTTCAGAGGAATTAGCCACTAACAATCCCATGGGTAACATAGAAACATTGTCTTTTACTGAAAATCTCATGCATAGAAGGAGAACCCTGTCAGAGATGGTGCCAAAATATGAGCCCCTCACATCAAAATACATTCAAAATATGGTTGAGAAAGAGCTACCTTGTCAAAGTAGAATTGACTGTAATAATGAAGATCAAATAAAACCTACAGGAGGAAAGCCTTTGGGACCTGATACAACATGACTAAAAATGAGAAGAAACAGTTGCAAACATTGATTAGTAAGTGGAACTTAGAATGTTCAAAGTATGAATCTAGGAAACTTGGAAGTTGTAAAAAATGAAGTGGAACGTATAAAGATCAATAATTTAAGCATTACTGAGCTGTAATTGACTGGTATTGGCCATTTTGAATCAGAAAATTGTATGATTTACTATGCTGGAAATAACACAATCAAGAGGAATGGCTTTGACTTCATCGCCAAAAGGACAGTTCAAGGGCTAGTCTACACAAAACTGTCTGTGATAACATCTCTACACATACAAGAAAATCCAATCAATGCAACTATTATTTAAATTTGTGCAGCAACCACTAAGCTAGTGATGTGAAACTTGAAGAAATATACTGAAGTCTTCATTCTTTAATTGATCAAACATGCAATATAGATGCATAATAATTATTGTTTATTAGAATGTGAATGTTGTGAACAAAAAGGGAGGAATAGTAGTTGAAAAATATGGTCTTAGGGATAGAAACAAAGCTGGAGATTATATGACAAACATTTGCAAGACCCATGATTTGCTTTTCTCAAGTATATATTTTTTCAAAAGGCAACTGTACAGCTGGATTATCTGAAGTGAATACACAGAAATCAAATTGACCCCATCTATTGGAAGAGATGATGGAGAAGCTCAGTATCAGCTGCTGAAACTCAGTCCATGGCCCGCTATGGAACAGAACATAAATTGCTCATATGTAAGGTCGGTTGATATTGAAGACAATTAAAACAAGTCCAAGAATGTCCAAATAAAACCATGTGTGTATATATAGCACCTGCATTTTGAGAACCCCTTAAGCACAAAATTGGTGCATGTAAACACTTATGACATAAAACCTGATGAGCTGTCAGAAGACATCGAGAACATCATTAATGATGATAGTAAAAAGTCATTAAACATACAATAAAGTGGGGGAGGTGGATGTATAAAGAGACCCTGAGAGTTTCTTTTAAGTGTAATTTAGCTAAAGCAAATGAAAGAAATAATGAAATAAAAGAGCTGAACAGAAATTTTCAAAGGGCAGATAAAGAAGGCAAAGTAAAAGATTATAATGGAACGTGCAAAGACCTAGCGTTAGAGAGCCAAAGAAAAGAACACTTCTGGCATATCTTAAACCAAAAGAATGAAAGAAAAAAGTCAAGCTTTGAACTGTAATATCAAAAGATTGAATGGACAAAATATTGCATGATGCAGGATGAATCAAAATAAGATGGGAAGAATGTATAGCTTCTCTGTACCAAAAAGAACTAGACCGCCTTCCATTTCAGGTGGTAGCATATGAGTAAAAAGCAATGGTAATGAAAGAAATATTCCAAGCTACAATGAAAGCATTATCCAAAAGTAAGACTCATATTGTTACCCATTTCAAAGAAGGTAACGGAACAGAATGTGAATATTATAGAACAATACTATTGATATGACTTGCAAATAAAATTTTTTCTGAAGATCATCCAACAATAGGTGCAGCAGTACATTGGCAGGGAGCTGTCAGAAGGTAAGCTGGATTTAGAAGATGACATGGAACAAGGGCTATCATTGATGATGCCAGATGAATCTTGGCTCAACCAGAGAATACCAAAATGACATTTACTTGTGTTTCATGGACTATGCAAAGGCATTCAACTTTGCAGATCACAGAAAACTATGGGTACCCTTGAAAAGAATGGGAATTCCAGGACACTTGATTGTGTCTATGTGGAATTTGTATTTGGATCAAGAGACAGTTGTGCAAAATGGGTTATAACCAGGAAAGGTGTATGCCAAGTTTTCATCCTTTTACCATACTTATTCAATCAGTATGCTGAGCAAATAATCAAAGAATCACAGCATTAGGATTGGAAGAAGGTTTATTAACAACCTCTAATATGTAGATAACACGACATTGCTTGCTTAAAATAAGGACTTGAAGCCCTTAATGATGAAGAAAAAATATTTCAGCCTTTAGTATGGATTAAAACTCAATATAAATAAAACCCAAGTCCTCACATCTGGACAAATAGGTAACAGCATGATAAATGGAGAAAAGATTGAAGTTGTCAAGGATTTAATCTTGCTTGAATCCACAATCAATGCTTAAGCAAGCAGCAGTCAACTGGCAATCAGGCAAGATGTAGAAGAGTACTTAGTATATAAAAATGGATATTATTGCTGACATCAGATGGATCTTGGCTGAAAGGAGAAAATACCAAAACCACTTCTAATTATGTTTTATTGACTATGCAAAGGCATTCAAGTGAGTGGATCATAACAAACTATGGATATCCATGAGAAGATTAATAATTACAGAACACTTCATTATGCTCATGCGGAACCTGTGTATGGATCAAATGGCAGTTTTCTGAGCACACAAGAGCATACTCAATGGTTTACAATCTGGAAAGGTTTGCATCCATCTGAGTTGTATCCTCTCACCATACTTATTCAGTCTGTATGGTGGGAAAATAATGAGACTGCATTATAAAAAGAACTCAGTGTCAGAATTAGAAGACTTAGCAACAAAGTGTGCTAGGTCGATGATACAATCTGGCATGTTGATAATAGTGTACTTGGCGCACTTCAGGGAATGCAGCTTCTAATATGGATTGCAATTTAACATAAAGAAAATAAAAATCCTCAAAAATGGAAAAATATATAATATCATGATAAATGGAGAAAAGATTGAATTAGTCTTTCTTGGATCCAAAATCAATGTTCATGGAACAGTGGACAAGAGATAAAATTATACATTGTGTTGGATGAATCTGCCACTCTGATCTCTTTTTAGGGTTGAAGCGCAAGTCTGCTACATTGCGAAGGTGCAGCTCACCAAAAACCAAAGAAGAAAAGATGTATTTGAATTATGGTGCTGGTGAAGAATATTCAAAGAACAATGGACTGTCAAATGAACAACCAAATTTGTCATGGAAGAAGCAGAGCCAGAAAGCTTAAAAGCAAGAATGGAGACACTTTATCTCACTGATCTTGAACATGTTAAAAAGAAAGATTTTTCATTATCAAAACACATAATGTTTGGTAAAGCATAGGGTTAGTGAAAAAGATGACCCTCAACAAGATGGATTGACACAGTTGCTACAGCAATTGACTGAAACATAACAATTGTCAGGATGTTGCAGGACTGGGCAGTGTTTCATTCTCTTGTATACAGCATCACTATGAGTAGGAACTATCCTAACCTCAATGACATAAGACATACCTTTGAAAATATTTTTCTGAATAAAGAAATTGTGTTTAGATTGCCAGTTCAGTAATAACAACAATAATAACAACAATAACAATAACAACAAGAGAACTTAAGCTTCTAGGTTATAAATAATGAACTTTTTATTTTTCTAAATCCTTAGAAACTATGTTTGAACATGATCTGTGCTAAAATTATTGTGTTATTTTCACATAATTTACCTTCTGTTTAAAAAAATCAAAAAGAATGTTTGTGATGTCTTTAATTAGTAGCTGGCAGAAAATAGCATGAATCTCTTCTACAAACAAGAAGAAAGGGAGAAAAAACACATGAAACCTTGAAAATCTGATAAGGAAGAGGCAGCAGCAGGAGGAGAAAATGCCAAAACAAACAAACAAACACAAAACCCAACAAAACAAAACAAAAATCGAATGAGATAGCAAGAATAATTAGTAAATGTACCAGGAATTGCTATTAATTTTCTAAATGTGCCAATTTTCTGAATGGTGCAAATGTTTAAACTCTCAGATGCTAATAAAGTCATGACCTATTCCAGTGTCCTCAGAAATGCCCCAGAGAGAGGCCTGGGGATCCACCTCCGTAAAATTAGCCACTGTGCATGCAGTGCAGCACAATTCTACTGTGACTTTCCTCTTGTTGCCTGCCACTAGACAGAATAAATTACAGGCAAACTATTACTAGGCTTAAATATATTAAATTCATTAAGATGCAGATACTCTGAATTTATGTTACTTCCTCCCTCCCAAAATATAAAATTAAATAAAATATGAATGTATTATAATTTAAAAAGGCATACTGAAATTATGACACCAAATTGAATAAAAAGAAATGACTAATAATTTACAGCAAATTAATAAAGCAAACAGAAAAAGTGTCACAACAAATAAGCAGAAAATCTAATATCAAAGTAAATATAATTCAATGCAAAAGCAGTTCTTTTATTGCAAAAGAGGATACACTTAAATCTGGAAATTTCCCCTAACAACATAACATATCTGTAATAGATCATTACTCAAAACAACAAAGGAACTCATTCCCAAACAAGTCTGTCACTAACATTACTGATTACATTTTCTTTAACATTAGTGGTATATTTAATAGTCTCATTATGAATTTAATTTCAACTACTGTATTCTCAGACTAATCTGGAACATCCCCTTTCTCTTGCTTCCGTTTCCTGAGATTTGGGTTTATTGTCTTCCAGGCCATTGAGACGCATGGCAACTTCATATGAGTAGAGTAGAACTCATCCACAGGATTTGTTTCTTTTTAATTTTGGAAACCTTTCTTTCTTTCTTTTTTTATTAAGAGATCATTTTATTGGTTGCTCTTACAGCCCTTATAACTACCCAAACATCAATTGTATCAAGCATATTTGTACATCTGTTGCCATCATCATTTTCTAAACATTTACATTCTATTTGAGCCCTTGGTATCAGCTCCTCTTTTTTCCCTCCTCCCACCCCCTCACGACCCCTGATAAATTATAAGTTATTATTACTTTCATATATTATTCTGACCGCTGCCTCCCTTTCCCCATGGTTTCTGTTGTTTGTTCCACTGGGGTGGGGTAGGGTGTGGTTATGTGTCCATCATTGCGATAGGTTCCCCCTTCATCCCTCCTATCTCCACCTTCCCATTACCCTTTTGGGATCACTATTCCCATTGCTGTTACTGGATTCCATGTGCCATGAGCTCTTATCTCTTATCTTTAACTGTGTACATGCTCCAGTCTAGCCTGCAGTGAAAGACAGGACAGGAGTTATGATAGTAAGGAAGCCTGAAGGAACCAGAGGAATATTGAGTGTGTCATTGGTGCTAAAGACTGTGATCTTCAAAATCAAATTGTCAATCTAATTTTCCTAGGTGCCTCTGTGTCTCTGGATGGGTTCTAACTGTCAAAATTCTGGTTGTTGAGTGAGTCAGCATCTCTTCAACCCCAACCACCACCCTATTTTGCCTGTGTCTGTGCTAATACATTTATTAAATCATGGTTCTTTCTTTATCTGACCCTAGTCTACGGTGTGCTCTCCATCGAGGCTACAGCTATTAGGATGTGCATAGGTTTTTCTTCTGGTAATTGGTCTGTTTAAAAACAAAACAAAGCATCTGTTGGAGATGACATGATAGAATGGGGCAGGAGTGCTCAGACACTGTAAAAGGTGACCATTCCTATTATTTGGCGAGTCTATGATCCATCTTCCTGATGTCTGAATCAGAACCTTATTTGTCTTATTCAGAACTCTGGTTAGATTTTTAATCTGTCTAGATACAAACTACTTATCTTAATGGTCAATTTCCCCCAGAATTCACTTGTTACTTAACAAGTTACATTTTTGTTACCTGCTCTTGAATTGGTTCTGATTCATCGTGGCTTTATGTAAAACAGAGGGACACACTGCCGGTCCAGCTCCATCCTAACAATTGTTTTTGAGTTTAAGCCCATGTTGCAGGCCCTGTGTCAAGCCCTTCTTTACAGGAACCGGTCTTCTCGGATGATATCTCCAGTGTGTGATAGGTCTCGCCATCCTTGCCTCAAAGGAGCATTCGGGCTGGAGTTTTCCAAGACAGATTTACTTGGTTTTTGGCAGCACATCATACTTTCAAAATTCTTCTCCAGAGCCATATTTCAAATGTATCATTGTGCAACATTGACATGCATATGAGCCAATTGAAAATATCATACGGGCTTTGGTCAGGTACACCTTAGTCCTCAAAGTAACAACTTTGCTTTTCAACACTTTCAAGAGCTCTCGTGCAGCAGATTTACTTAATGCGGTGAATTTTTTTGATCTCTTGACTGCTCCTTCCATGAATATTGATTGTGGATACAAGCCAGGTGAAATCCATGATAAGTTTAATCTTTCCTCTGTTTATTATGATGCGATCTACTGGTCCAGTTGTGAACAAGTCATATTACATGTTGACATTTTTTAATCTATGTGTGTTACTAATGAAAAATAAATAAGCAAACAAAACTTAAACACTTTTATGCATTTTATAATCCAGGATTCTTCACCTGTACTTACTAATGGTAATATTTAATTAATAACACTTATTTGAATTCTATTTTATAATTCATGGAATGCACTTTGGAAAATTCTGACTTAGAACCATTATTTTGTTAGAAAGCAATCTGGGCTATTTAATATTTCCCTCTTATTATATAACCAGGCTTTGCTTGTTTGTTTGTAATGGTTGAACATGTCAATAGGCCTGCTATTAAGAGCTTGTTTTATATTTTTTGTTTTCTGCAAGAAAATTTAAACATTATCTGACAGATGGCTGTATATCTAGTTAAAAATGTTTTCCTGAAAAGCCACTTCATAATCTTCTTCAACCACCTGTTCAAACATCCAGCTGTCCCTCCTAATCAAGAAATATTTATTTAGATTTGGATAAAGAAGAAAATTAAACTTTAAAGGCGAAAAAATAATAATGATTTCTTGAGACATCACTCTTTGCAACTGATCAACAAAAGATTGGGAAGATTTTGATTTTTTCCCCAAAATTAAAGTCTTCAGCTCACTTTTGAAAGTTTGGTTTCTTATTCTGGGTCTATTAATATTGGGAGTTAACAAGTAATGCTCAGATATGAACCTCCAAAGTTAGTAGTAATAAATCATTCGTGCCACTCAGGGACCAATATCTGTATTAAACTGGTCAAAAACCTAGGGCCCTCATGGTGTAGAGAAAGGGTTTGGCATAATTCACACAGTGGGGTTCAAATTCAAGGTCCAATATGAACTGTTTGCTTGTTTTTCTTTGAACATATTAATAACAAAGACTACTGAACCACTTTTTGCCAATGAGATACTTATTGCTTTAATGTTTTAAAAACATAGTTTCTTGCTAACTCTAAACTATAGCCAATTTGTAACTCCAACATATACCTCTCATCTCTTACCTACCACCTGTTTCATATACGTTTGCTTAGACATTTTTGAATTCTCTTTGAAAATAAATTCCTCAGAGGGCAGATATCTCTGTTTTCAAAGTTGGGTTTAGACCTCTATTAGTATTATGTATGTTCAAGGATTTTACATATGCCATTCTAATTATTTTGATTCTAAATTTATCTTTGTCATTTAAAGCAATTCATTCCTTAGTCTCTTGGGATAGAGAAGATTAAGACTTCTCTTCAATTCAACAAACATTTGTATAAGCTTATTGTAAGCTCCTTGCATTTTAACCTCTATTATTCAACGATAAGAATGGAATGTGTTATTACCTTGTCAGACTTTTCCTTTCAATCATAATTTCTAACCCATCCTTTCAGCAAATATATTCATTCATTCCAAAAAAAAAAGTCACTATTTCAATCTTGTGTCTGCCAAAAAGCTTTTCCTGTTTGATTTTACTAGCTCTAATCATTCTGTTCTATTTCCTCTTAGAAACTGTATACTTTGCTTCTCCACATTTAGTATCCTTCTTAGTTTGTGTACTTTATAGAATAATAGCCTTTAACTTTCTCTTAATATAAAACACAAAAATAATCAGTGTCTCGGCGATTTGTATGCAGTATTTCCAGATGAATAGTCTCATTATGTTATTGAATGACAACCACTGTATGTCTGTTTGCCAAGAATCCCTTCACTAATTATATATTCTCTTAGTTTTATCATTAGGAGTTCTACCTTACAAATCCAGCAAGACTGGAGTGTGTACATTCGTACAGATAAGAGCTTTAAACACACAAAATCCAGGACAGATAAAATCCTCAGGAACAGTAATGGGAGTAGTGATATCATAAGGATAGGGGAAGGTGGGGGTAAGGGTGGAAAAGGGGGGAACCGATCACAATGATCAACGTACAACCTTGAGGGGGACAAATAACAGGAATGGGGTTGAAGGGAGACAGTAGATGGTGTAAGGTATTAAAACAATAATAATAATATATAACTTATCAAGGGTTTCTGAGGGTGGGAGGGTAGGGGAGTGAGAGGAAACGAACTGAAACCAAGTTGAAAGAAATGCTTTGAAAATGACAATGGCAACATATGTACAAGTGTGCTTGATACAATTGATGTATGAATTGTTTTAAGAGTTGTAAGAACCCTCAATAAAATGATTTCTTAAAAAAAGGAGAACAACCTAATTCTGTATCATTTCATACTTGTACACAATTATTATGGAAGAAGACTTATTTCCACCCCAACATAAATGTCCTAGAAGTTAGTATTTTATTTAAAATTGTATTAAGAGGTCTCATAAAATGCTATCTGTTTGCTTTCAATGTCTCTAGATCATTTCTCATGTATTTTAGTCAATTAAGGAGAAAAATAGGCAATGAATATTATCAAGAGTTTCAGAGTTAAACAGAATCCTTCAATGACTTTCTGGATTCTGAACAAAATGACCAATGAATTTAGGAGGAAATGTACTTTCTGTCTTCCTCGCCCCCCACTCCCCCATCGCGGAATGGAGTTCAAGTTTGGCTCTAAGAGTGACACAGTTCCCTTGCTACGTCCCGCTGGGTTGATTTAAATCACTCAGCTGCATGAAAAGCAGTGGGAATGGGGCAAAGGCAGAGATGCCATAGGGAACATGCCTGGTGGTGGAAAGAGCACGGAGAACGGTCATGAGCCATTAAAGAAAAATCGATCCCAGTGATAGAAGCATAAGCACAATAACCTGTGACACATCAATGTCACTTGATGGCCTGAAGAGGGACTTCAGGCCGCCTCGAATTAATGAGGTTGAGCTGAGCGAAGTCAAATGAAGAAGGTAAGCAGAGGGTCGGGGGTTCTGCTTTTGGTATATTGCCTCTCCGCTGAGCAGCTGGCGCTAAAGAAGTGAAAAAGTAGGATAGCATTTCCTCCAACAAAGTGCCAAGAGATTTGGAAGGATATTCATCTTGGTCTTGAGGGAATCAGTGCATATTCGGATTTCCCACATTTGACCACAATCAATAAGGGAACCAGGAAAATAATACAAAATTTAGAGCAAACCAAAGAAATGGGGCGTTAGAAATATGAATATGTAGTAAGAGAAGCAGGCGTTGAGTAAGATGAAACATTATTTGACAAGGATATGAGAAAGTGAGGTACTAAGTAAGTAAAAACCGTTAGTCTTAGAAAATGCAGCATCTCTCTGCAAAAGCAAATAGGAAGAAAGCAGAACAAAAAATAGCCAGTGGACTGAATGATGAGGCACACCGAATGCAGAAGGATCATGATGTCATGAGAGACTACATGTTGTACACAAAGACTCTGCATGATGTCATGAGAGACTACATGTTGCACACAAAGACTCTGGATGTTCTTGAGGAAAGTGCTAAAAATGCAGCCACTAGTCTAGAAGTATACAGAAGAGATTAAAACGAGAAGCTAAATATGGTTAACGCTGACTAATCCAATGCTAAAAGATTAGAAGACCAACTTCCGGGGGGACACATGTGAGGAAGTGATTTTGCAGGCTTTGAAGGAATGAAATCTGGCAAGAACAATGACCCAGTGGGAACTGTAGGAGTCTTTAGGGAAAGATCGCCCTGCCAATCAGCGAAAATGGCCAATATAACCCTCGTCACGTGAGTTCACTTTGTGGTTTAATATAACCCTCGTCATGTGATTTCACTTTGTGGTTTAATATAATCCTCGTTACGTGATTTCACTTTGTGGTTTACTATAACCCTCGTTACGTAATTTCACTTTGTGGTTGGGAAGATAGTGTCAATAAAATATTCTTTAGTTCCATATTATTGACATTTTAAAATCAAGAAAATTGAAAATAAAACCAATTTAGGAGACTTACTAAAGTTAGTGATTATTTGACAATTATGAAAAATAAATAGCAATGATTTCTTATAAAATATTTAAAATATTTTCATTAATGTGTCAATTCTTTCTAAAAACTCAAGACAGTTTGGATATGTTTTGTCACAATGGTATATCTATAAGTAATTAGAAGATGCTTTTATAACATTCCAAAACAATTAATATTTTGGAAACTCAAATAAATTATTGGAAAGTGAACATATTTGGAATGTAGTCAATGAAAAATTCACTGTCCACAATCTGCTCGTCGATGTCTAGCTTTGCGTATTCTAGATTTTTTACCTCAGAGTTCTCATGGAAGCAGTTGCTTTATTTTGGGCTTTTTCATCGCTTCTCTCTCTGGAGTCCTACGAGTCTCCCCGCTGCGTTTCCTGCTTTTCTGACTCATCAGTTTTGCAAGTTGCATTTGAATTTCCTGTTGGCCTCCTGTCTTTCTCACCAAAATATTGGGCTTTTCTTGTATTTAACCCTGGTACTCTGACCTAGTTCCCGGTTAGAGTTTCCTCCTGTCCCAGTCGGCGTGCAGTTTAGCGAAGTTGATTTCTCGGTACATTTACACCTGTTAGTCCTTGCTGTCGCTTTGTCGTAGGCCCTCAGAACTTATAGTTCTGAAAAAGAGTCGTTTTTCCCCTGAACTACTTTGCTTCTCAAACTCTCCTTTCCTGGAAAGTGTCCCCATATTTTTCTAACCTTTTCAATGGTTGGCATAATTAAAATTCACTTTCTTAGTGTTTCTGTTTTCCTGGCCTTTTTTTTTTAAATCACAAAATGCATTAATCTGTAATTAAGGAAATTGAGGTTAGTTTCTTTGACTTTTACTGGCATAGAGTCTTTTTAAGCAACACAAAGGTGCACTTTCACTAAAGGGCTCCCATGGAAGGAGGACCCACAAACTCAGTTCAGCGTTGCTCTCTCCACCCATGTTTTTTTAAACAGATCAAATTACTTATTCAGCATAACTGGACCATTATTTCATGGTTTTATATCTTGTCTCCTCAGTATGACAAAAACTTCGTAAGAGAAAAATGCCTCTTGGGAACTTGTACCTCCTACCACTTTGCTACTCAATCTGTGTCCACAGCTCTGTCGCACAGGCATCGGGCTGCTTGCTAATATGCAGTGTCCCAGCCTCATCCCACCCACGAAATCAGAACATGTACTTTAACAAAATCATCAAGGGACTTTCGCTGCGATTACAGTTTGAGAAACATGGTCCAATCACCTGGTTTGGCATGGATGTACCACCGTTTATTTAATCTATTATTAATGAAGCATTTGTTGCAGGCATCTGAGATATTTCTAGATTTGGGATACGATGAAAAGAATGTCTGTAAATATGCATATACAGGTTGGTGTAAAAGCTTAAGTTTTCATTTCATGAGTGTATCTTACTTTTATACAATAGGATGATAACCTTAAAGCAGAAAGTTTCAATGACAAGTTACTACTATAATAGAAAACAATCAGATATGATCATTCTGAAAAATGCTTTGTCTGATTAGATTGATTACATAAGAAGGTAACGTATATGATTACATATTCATGGCCAACACGCAGTTTTTGTATTTAATATGATGACTATTCAACTTTTCAAAGCATAATGTTGAAATTTAACTGAATATCCAACGTTAGCAAAAGCTGTAGCTAGATATTTGTGTATTCCTAGGACCTAGAGCAAACCTAACCACACATCTATATCATACTTTGAACACTTAGTTCCACTCATCTGTTAGTAGTTATGTGTATTTAATATTTAGATTAAAAAGGCAAATTGAGAAGAAAAAAATTTACCAGCAAAAAAAATTGAGTTTTTGAATAGTTGTGTACATGTGTACAAACATGTTTCTGTTTGTGTTGTTTGTATAGTTAACTGGTCTGTCATCTGTTCATTCAATAATTATTCATTGCCTATTTATTTAATTACTTTTTGTTTGAAATGACCTTGTTTGTCACTAAGACAAGTCCATTTCAATGTTAACTTTCCTCTTCTTTGTTTAAGCCACTCAAACCACGATTTAAGTTTGAGGCATAAGGAATTCGGAGGGATTTTTTCCCTAAACATATTATGTATAGTTACACAGCCCATCTCAAGAAATCAAATCAACAACAATGTCCTATTAACCCCTCCGTAGATGTGTCTTTTTGTCCTTCCTGTCTCTCTCCTCCTTGCTTCAAGGCCAGCTATTCAAACTCAACAGTTCTCTGCAGGAGCAATACCAGAGTTTGTTTCTGTAGAGATCACAGACTCAGACATATGGTCGCCCTAATGGCAATGGATTTTGTATACATAATATACCAAATATGTAACATACTTATATATTGTATATAGATGTTGTTGTTGTTAGTCACCCTTGAGTCAGTGGTGACTCAGAAAGGTGCTATGTATAACAGAAAGACACATTGCTTAGTCCCGGGCCATTCTCACAATGTGTTATGGTTAAGCCCATTGGTGTAGACAGTGTCAAGCCATTTCATGGACAGTCTTTATTTCACTGACTCTCTACTATACCAAGGATGGTATTTTGCTCCAGGGACTAGAATCTCCTGATAACATGTCCAAAGCAGAAGAGATGGAGTCTCGCCATGCAGATCTTTTAAAGAGCCTTCTCGCTGTACTTCCAGGAAAAGATTGGATTGTTGGTCTGACCATCCATGTTACCTTCAATATTCTTCACCAACACAAACATTCAAATGCATCAATTCTTCTTTGGTCTTCCTTATTCATCGTCCAGTTATCACATGCAAATGAGGTGACTGAAAACAGCATGACTTGGGTCAAATGCACATTAGCTCTCAGTGTGATATCTTTGCTGTTTAATATTTCAAAGAAAACTCGTGCAACAAATTTGCCCAATGCAATAAGTGTTTTAATTTCTTGGCTGGTGTCCACGTCTATTGATTGTGGATCCACATAAAATTAAATCCTTGGCAACTTCAAACTCTTCTCCATTTATCATGATGTTGTATATTGATCCAGTGAAGATTTTTGATTTTTGTACATTGAGTTGTAATCCATACTGAAGGCTGCAGTCTTTGATCTTGATTAGCAAATATGAACAAGGTTGGGTCATCTGCTTAATATGGGTTATTAAAAACCTCCAATACTAATAACATGGGTTATTAAAAACCTCCAATACTTATTTGCTCAGAGTGTACCTTAAATGAGTATGGTAAAAGGATACAACAAAAATGCACATCTATCTTGATTTTAAATCCTTGTTCTGTTCCAAAGACTGTCTCTTGGTCTCGGTACAGATTCTATGAGCATAGTGAACAGTCCCAGAATTCCTTCTAGTCTTACTGTTATCCATAGTTGCCTAAGCTCTATGTAACCACATACATTTTCATAGTCAATAAACACAAAAAAGTGTCTTCCAGGTTTGTCTGTTTTCAGTCAAGATCCACCTCGATGGTGTACGGCTGCAAACATTCTTTAACTATTTTTGGCAAAAATGTACTGGTGTATGATATTAATGTTATCATTTGATAGCGTCCACAATCTGTTTCTTCACCTTTCTTTGGAATAGGCACAAATTGGCCATCTTCCGGTAAGTTGGCCAGGGAGCTATCTTCCAAATTTTCTGACATAATCTCCTGAGTGCTTCCAGTACTGAATAAGCTGGTGAAAACATTTCAAATGATGGTCCATAAGCCATTAAAGTTTTGATTTGAACTCATACCTTCAGTGTTGCTTGAATTTCTTCCTGCAATGCACTTGGCTCTTGATCATATGCTACTTCTTGAAATAGTTGAACGTCAACCAATTCTTTTTGGTACAGTGATATTTTCTTTCATCTACTTTTGGTATTTCCTGCATCATTCAATACTATGCTCATGAGATTGTTCAATAATCACACTCAAAGCTTGAATTGTTTCTGCATTTCTTTCAGCTTAACATATGCTGAGCATATTCTTCCGTTTGGGCTTTTTAATTCCAGGACTTCACATATTTCATTACAATCTTCTAATTTGTCTTCTCAGGGGGCCTTTTAAATGTATCTGTTTTGCGCTTTTATTTCATCATTTCTTCCATTTGTTTTACTTCCTCCAAGTTATAGAACAAGTTTCAGAATCTCTTCTGACATCCACTTTAGAATTTTATTCTTTCTTTTCTTTGTAATTACCATCTGATTTCTTCCTATCTTTGACATATGTGATGTCCTCACAAAACTTGCCTAGTCTAAGATCATTGATGTTCAGTGAGCCAAACCAGATTTTGAGATGGTTTCTAATATTTGGTGGAATATACATAAGGTCATATTTGGGCACTTATGGGCTTGTGTACTTTCTTCTGCTTCACTTGCAACTTGTGTATGTGCAGTTGGCCCCTGGCTGGGGGTTAGTGGCCCAATGCCTAACCCACAGGGTCACCAGGGTTCCTTAAATACTGTATGTTATATATTTTATAGTATATATCTTACTATAGGGCATACTTTCCTATACAAAACATTAAAGATATACTTCTAAATACATGTAACATCTTTGATATAATAATACTAAGATAGTAATGATAATTTTGTCTTCTCTTTCTTTTTTAAAACATTAATAAATCATTTTATTTGGTACTCTTATTGCTCTTATAATAATACATACATCAATTGTAGCAAACTCATTTGTACATATCTTGCCATCATCATTTTCAAAACATTTTCTTTCTGTTTGAGCCATTGGTATTAACCCTTCTTTTTTCCCCTCCTTCCTCCACCCTCCCACCTTCATGAATCCCTGATAAATTATAAATTATTATTATTTTCATATCTTACACCACCCACAGTCTCCATTCACCCACATTTCTATTGTTGGTCAGACTTGGGGGTGGGTTGTATGTCGATCATTGATAGTTCCTTATTTCTCCCTCCTTCTCCCCTTCCTGGCCCCTACCTTCATGGTATCACTACTCTTTTTACTGTTCTTGAGGGGTTTATCTGTCCTGAATTCCATGTGTTAACATCTCTTATCTGTACCAGTGTATGTGTTCCAGTCTAACCAGATTTGTAAGGTAGGTCATGTTGTGTGTGGGGGTGGGGTGTGCTGTGGGTAGGGGTGGAGGAGGCATTAAAGAAATAGAGGAATGTTGTGTGTCCATCAGTGCTATGCTGCACCCTGGTAATAATAATTTTACCTATTTGTTATTACAACCATGGTATGTACCTGGAATATTTAATATAATAGGTTAGGCACAGAGCCATATAACCAAGGGAAACAAATGCCACGTGAGGATCCCAAAGGAGTAAAGGAATACCCAAAGCTACTGACAAGAAAGGAAACAGCATGGCCAAGATCTTGAATTAAATATTTAACCTCCTGAGGTCGTTAGTTTGTTGTGCCAACCTGGCGGATAGACGCATGTGTGGTTAATTGAAGGGCAGAGGAATAAATGGCTCGGTGAGCCTCGCCTTTCTAGTTCTCGGGTCTCTTGCTTTCTGATGG